>NC_057813.1:619222408-619259695 GCF_018294505.1 Triticum aestivum
CGAGTGGAGAGCAAACCTCCCACTCGGAGGCTTAGCTGCAGTCCAGTACTCGCCTAAGTGTTTAAAATCCTACCGAGTGGAGAGCAAACCTCCCACTCGGGGCTTAGCTGCAGTCCAGTACTCGCCTAAGTATTTGAAAATCCTACCGAGTGGAGAGCAAACCCCCCATTCGGAGGCTTAGCTGCAGTCCAGTACTCGCCTAAGTGTTTAAAATCCTACCGAGTGGAGAGCAAACCTCCCACTCGGGGGGCTTAGCTGCAGTCCAGTACTTGCCTAAGTATTTGAAAATCCTACCGAGTGGAGAGCAAACCTCCCACTCGGAGGCTTAGCTGCAGTCCAAAGCGCTCGCCTAAGTATGAAATCCAACATGTGCTCTGCAAGGACGACGAGGTGCAGGTCGACTGTTGCCTTCTCCTTCGGAGCTACGCTACAAACACAATGTGCGCTCTGCAAGGATGACGAGGTGCAGGTCGACTGCTGCCTTCTCCTTCAGAGCTACGCCACAAACACAATGTGCGCTCTGCAAGGATGACGAGGTGCAGGTCGACTATTTCCTTCTCCTTCGGAGCTACGCCACAAATACAATGTGCGCTCTGCAAGGACGACGAAGTACAGGTCGACTACTACCTTGCCCTTCAGAGCTACGCCACAAATACAATGTGCGCTCTGCAAGGACGACGAGGTGCAGGTCGACTGCTACCTTCTTCTTTGGAGCTACGCCACAAATACAACGTGCGCTCCATCCCGATCCGCAAGGACGCAGGTCGACTGCAATCTGTGCTCCTTCCCTACCTGCAAGAGCGATGAGGTGCAGGTCGACTGGATTTTCCACCTCAGAGCTGCGTCACAAGCACTAAAGTATATTCTGAGTGAAGAACAAAGTTCGCTCGAAGGCAAATGCAAGCATATTCAACGATAAGCCAAGTTCAGATAACATCCTACGGATTTAGAAGTGCTCAGGCATCAAGCCTGTAAAAGTTTATCGGTTACAAAACCACTCGGCATTCCGAGGCAAATTTAAGGCGAAGCATAGAAGTTTTTTCTTACTCCTCTGGTGTAGGACTGGAAGGCGTGACGAACTGGTCCAGGTCGATACCATCAGCAATCCGAGAGGCAGCAGCAATGAAGGTCTCCCTGAAAGATTGGAAGTCATGCTTCTTGGTATTGGCCACTTTGAGGGACGCCAGCTTGTCCTCTCGCGCATCCTTGCAGTGAACATGGACCAGGGACAGAGCAAAATCAGCACCACACATGGCAGAAGACTTCTTCCATTCTTGCACTCGACCTGGAACTTCATTCAGTCGAGTCATTAGAGACTCGAGGTCATTTTGAAGCGTCTCCCCGGCCAGAGTTTCATGTCGATTCGCGCGCCGCAACCTTCAGTCGAGCAATGTAGTCAACCACACCAGCAACACGAGACTCCAGTCGGAGCGCGTTCATGGCAGTTTCATCCTTCACGGGAGAATTAATGGGATCCAAGCCTATCTCCACTCGGCTGGTCTCCTCCTCGAAGTTTTCGGTGAATTCTGTAAACACAATTCAAAGATAAACCAGCAGTTCTACGATGAGTCGATGATAACAAGTCAGTCGGGTAGGAGAGATTACCCTCAAGCATGATGAATAACTTCTTGGCAAGCCCCCCCCCCCAGATACACCTCCAGATCCTTCTTCTTCCCCGCCAGTTCACTAGCCTTGTCACTCAGAGCTATCTTGTCATTCTTCAGACGGCTAACCTCCTTCTTGGCCGTGTCGAGAGTAGCATTCAGATTGGCGTTCTCCTCTTCCAGTTTACTGACTGAAGCCAGTTTTTCTTCCGCAAGCTTCGTTTTGTCCAAAGCCACCTTCTGCGCCTCGGCAAGGTCATCGTCATTTTTCTTCAGAGCCTCCTTCATTTTATCTGCAAAATGACAATGAGATCTGAATCAGGAATGAGCAGAAAGATAAAGACAGTTGTCAAGTTCTCACCAATCATACCTTTTGCTTTGTCCTTCGCCTTCTGAAAGTTCTCCTGAACAAGCTTCAAGTAGAGGTCGAGCTGGATATGTTTGTTTTCCACTCAGTATAGCGAGCCTTAAGCTTGCAAGATTTCTGCGAAGAGTCAGTCGACAAACATCAAAGAGAGATTGCTTCCGAGTGACTAAGACAAAAACCGTAACATTTCTAAGACTACAGTCGAATCAAAATATTCAACAGTAGTCTCAGGGACTACACCCAGTGGGTGCACTCAGCGTGCCCCCACTGGTTCTCCCGACTTGGTCCGATCAGTCGGCCGAAAAGAGACAAAGAGGTTATGATCCTAAAACTATAGCTCTATAGCTAACTACCAGCAGTCAGCATTGGTCTCATCATGATATACCCAAAAAAACAGGTTCTTTAGACTACAGTCGACTGCCAGCAGTCCACCATAGTCCCGGGGACTACACCCAGTGGGTGCACTCAGCGTGCCCCCACCAGTTCCAAGATTCTATTCGACATGGTCCGACCAGACCGAGTGAAGAAGTTAGGGTGAAGAAATTTAAAATACGAAGACTACAGTCGACTGCCAGCAGTCCACCATAGTCTCGGGGACTACACATAGTGGGTGCAGTCAGCGTGCCCCCACCAATCCAACAATTCAATCAACATACCCAGGGTGTATAGACACAAAGATCTTCGGAAAGAAAGTCTTCAGATAGCATATCCTAACAGAACAAGCGGTGACCAACTAACCTGGACGTTGCTCTGAAGGGCTGAGCTAGCATCATAGGCCGCATGGCTGGCTTCCCGGATCGCCTTCACCTACTTCATCATGATCCCGCCTGGCGTATAGCCTCCTTAGCAGCACCCGCTTGGTCCTCTGGGACTTGGTGTGTGGCGAAAAGGGAGGGCAGGTCAGCAGTCGACGACGAAGGCCGAGCACTCGTCAGCGGCACAGCGAAGGACACGGAATGCCGAGTGACATCGCCACCCTCTTGAACCAATGTCTCAGGCACTGATGCGATCGGAGTAGCCTTGCCAGCCGGCGCCTTTTTATGCCTCCTCGCCCTCAGTGGCACCTCGTCGTCATCATCAGGGAGATCGATGATATGAGGAGGAACTACAGGAAAAATCCAAAGTTGAAATCGAAAATCCAATCGACCAAAAGTGAAACTACAGAGAGTGTACCAAGGTTGGAGGTGGCAGCGTTTTCCATTTCCTGGTCTTCGTTCTTGGCGGAGGTCTCGGAGGTAGCAGCACTACAGGTTTCAGAAACCAGTCGGTTAATCAATGAGTCGACCAAGAGTTCGTTCGTGCTAAACGAGAAGACACAAGTTCTGCTGTTACCCGGAAATGGTAGGGATGGCCATTCTCATCTTGGGCAAGGCCTTCGGCGGCTTTGATGACGCCGCCCGCGGATGCTTCGGCGCTTTTTCAGTTGGCGCCGGAGAAGCCGTCCAAGGGCGTTTTGACGACTGCAAAATAGGCGCGGCCGATTTGCCACGCTCCCTCGTGGGGTCATGGATAAGCTTGGATCTCCTTTCCGTGCGAGGAGGATCGACTTCCTCCTCCTCCTCCTCTTCGCTGGAGCCGTCATCATCCTCTTCCCCCTCACCATCAGATTGCCACTCCTCACTTTCACCTCCGCTCGCCTCTCCCTCCTCGGCCTGTTCTTGCGCCCCGTTGGGCACCGAGTACATCTGAGTCATGGCCTAGAAGACAACAAACAAGACAAAAGTCAGTCGACTGATTTTAAGCAAACAGAATGAAAAAAGCAGGATCACAGTCAGAGATGCAGAATTGGACCTTGTCTACTTCGTATGATTGGTCGAGTGGAGGAATCCTCCTGGCTCCTCGGGGTTGTCTTTGTTCCCTGTGATGCTTGCCAGCCACCTCTCCAGCGTGGCATCGTCGATCTTGTCCGGGTGGATCCGAGTTGTGTCCTCAGTGCCGGAATACAACCACATCGGATGGTCTTGAGCTTGAAGCGGCTGGATGCTTCGTCGGAGGAAGACCTCCAAGAGGTCCATGCCGGTCACCCCGTCACGGATAAGATGGACGACACGCTCGACCAGCACCTTAACATGCGCCTTATCTTCCGGGATCACCTTCAAAGAGGAAGGCTTCCTCACTCGTTCCATGGAAAAAGGAGGGAGTCCGGTCGACTGCCCTGGCGTCGGTTGGTCTTTGCAGTAGAACCAGGTCGACTGCCATGCACGGACCGAGTCGGGTAGGACCATGGCCGGAAAAGAGCTTTTTCCTCTCATTTGAACCCCAAGACCCCCACACATCTGAATCACTCGTGTTCTCTCGTCACTCGGATTGGCCTTTTTCACCGTCTGGGAGCGACAGGTGAAGATGTGCTTAAAAAGACCCCAATGAGGCCGGCAACCCAAGAAATTCTCGCACAAAGACACGAAAGCAGCGAGGTACACGATGGTGTTGGGTGTGAAGTGGTGGAGTTGTGCCCCAAAGAAATTCCGAAATCCCCGAAAGAAAGAGTGAGGCGGCAAAGAAAACCCACGGTCGACATGGGTGGCCAAGAGAATGCACTCACCCTCCTGAGGCTGCGGCTCAGACTCCTTCCCCGGCAGCTGCGCCGATCCATGGGGCATCAGTTCTCCATCGGCCAGGTCGTCAAGATATACTTGACGAATCATTGAGCGGATCCAGTCTCCCTAGATCCAGCCCTGCGGCAGGCCGGCCCTCGATGAAGATCTGCCTCGACTGGTCGCCCTTCCCTTCGCCTTCGCTGTCGCTTTCCTCGCCCGCTCTAGGGCCGCCGTATTCTCTTTCACCATGGTTGCCGGCGAGACACGCACGGGGCAGCGGCACTGAGACGGAAGCGAACGTGGCAGATAAGTCTGGGGAAGAGAGGAGGAAATGAGAACGCACTGTTCAAAAAAACCCGTCTGGCGCCTTATATGAGGTTACTTCCGAGTGACTGACTTGTAGGGCCGGGCGATCCTGTCAAATCCCGCAACAGTGGCGCGCGCGATACGTGGTGAAAAAGGTGGCGTGAAGATCGAGGCGTCCCTGCCTTATCCCATCCGATTACTGCGGCCTCCTCCGCCCCGCGCGCTTCCCGAAATGTGAATCCCGCTAAATTCGCGAGCTGCAGAACAACTCGTCAGAAGAAAGATCTCCTCCGCTCTATCGCTCGGAGCTCTCCAAGTAAAAAACTTCACTTGACGGATACAAAGAATGGATCAAGGCGACTGAAAAAGAAGTTGGTGCCGTCACCTAAAGTTCATTGATCAAGAACAAGACATACGCATAGCACGAAAATGGGTTAGAAGTGTGTTCAACTCCTTCCCCACTTAAACCTCGATCCATTCGGGGGCTAATGATGAAGCTATGACCATAGGGTAGGGTCATGGACCTGTCCAAGATAACCTCCCCAAGGACATCTCTAGAAGAAATCACCTTTCAGTCGACCCAGAAATGTTCCACTCGACGGACTCAAAGACACTCGACCATGAAGCCATCCACTCGATAGCCAGGAGACCTAAGGTCACTCTGCACGCCAACGGTCGGTCATTCAGTAGCTTTTATGGTCATCATAGAACTTTATTTGTAGCGTTACCAGTAATGCCCGATCTTAATGTATCTTAAACCCTGCATAACTGAGGGCCGGACGGGTCTGGCGGACTCTATATAAGCCACCCCCTCCTCAGTGTAAAGGGTTCGCACCCCTGTAACTCATACACATATAATTCAGTCGACCGCCTCCGGGCTCTGAGACGTAGGGCTATTACTTCCTCCGAGAAGGGCCTGAACTCGTAAACCCCTTGTGTATACAACTACTCCATAGCTAGGATCTTGCCTCTCCATACCTACCCCCCTACACTACTGTCAGACTAAGAACCACGACACTTGCCCCTCCGAACTATTGATCCTTTCCTCATGAACTTTTGCGAGAGCATGGAACTGTTACTTAACTCTACCCAATCATTTTAGGGTTCTTTCGGAAGGAATGGTTCTAATAAGAAATGTTAATATCTGGAGAGGTTCAGGACTCAAGCATGCATGCGAACTGGGAATTTAGGGCATCTCCACACTGGACTCTCAAAACCCGCAAACCTAGAGATTGCTATCCGGACACAGTTTGCCATCCAATGCAATGTCCTATTGGTCCATGGGCGCATACGGTTGTATGAAATCCCACACATCGACACAAAACAGGGGAACTTTGCGAGTGTCCAGACCGCCACCGCGTAGGCATCCGACACAACGGTCCACCTCAAAACTCTCTATGCCCGAAAAACCCTCGCCGCATGAAGCAGTTTCCGCGCATTCATGCCGGTCAGTCTGTTCTAGAATGAATGTCATTTATGCCCATCAGGGGCACGCAATGGGACGAGCGAGTGGTGTCGCTTCAATGCTGATGCAGCGACTGAGAAGCTTACTTCGGCATCAAAGTGGTAGTTCTCGACGGTAGGTGGCGGCTCCAGATCTAGATCTTGGCACAGCCGGCGTCGCTTTACAGGGTCGTCGACCTCCATGATGGTCGGCTCCTCCAAGGAGAGATCATCATCTCCTCCCGCGAGATGGAAGAGCGGCCGCCACAGCAGCCGTGCCTCGTCGCGGCGGCGGTTATCATGGATGAGGACTAGTAGGAGAAGATAAACCTCATGATCAAGCGATCACTCCGGTACCGCGGCTTTTGTGCTGACCTTGCTGCCACCAACCTGTGACAAGGAGGAGTCGGCATCACGGCCTTGCCACCGCGTCCAAGAGAAGCCAACGTTGCCACCTCCCGATGCATCAAGGTGGAGCCCGCCTCCTGCAACTACAGCGTACAAGTTGGGCACCACATGAAGGAGGAGCCGGTGTTGCCGCCGCATCGATGAGCCGACTACTAATACGGCAAGACAGCAAGGTGGATGTGCTCTGCGATCGCGAAGGTGCGTGGGAGCCTGTTCCACTACCTCGATGGCCATGGTGGTGGCATTTCATCGTCATTGCGGAGCCTCGTGTCGACCAAGGAGAGGGCGGCAGGGAGGCGGCACACTGCTTGGTGTTTGCAAACTCCGATGAGGTGCTGTCCTGGGTCCTCGCGGATACCTGGGCTCACGAATGGTTGGTGGCAAACACAACTACGTTCGTGCAGCTCTTATTTTTTGTGTGGTCTACAACTGCAAGTGGGCCGGCTTATAGCACACGGTAGGCCTGGTAGCTATTTTTTTTTAACCGGGCGTAACCCCTTTCCATTACTCACATAAAAAGAAATACAACAGTTCAGCAAACCGACCAGGAAAACAAAGAAAGGGGAAAATGAGTTCGAAGCATCCCTGGGAAACCCACGATATACACTCGTCATTGGGCAGTTTATAGCGGGGGGAAAGCCAGCGACACCAAAATATCCACACCAAGCTACCAGAATCATCAGGCTAAACGAAGTTACGCTCACGTAGGAGCCTAAACCCACTCACATCACCAGGCTACAGATACCAAAAGAGCCAAGAACAATGGATAGCATGTCTCAGGCGAAGCGAACTGGAGAGAATCTCTTGCTCGCGCCCTTCAGTTGGTCTCTGTCGGTGTCAAAACTGGCGGATCTCGGGTAGGGGGTCCCGAACTGTGCATCTAAGGCTAATGGTAACAGGAGACTGGGGAAACGATGTTTTACCCAGGTTCCGGCCCTCTCGATGGAGGTAATACCCTACTTCCTACTTGATTGATCTTGATGATATGAGTATTACAAGAGTTGATCTACCACGAGATCGTAGAGGGTAAACCCTAGAAGCTATCCTATGGTATGATTGTTATTGTCCTATGGAATAAACCCTCCGGTTTATATAGACACCGGAGGGGGCTAGGGTTACATAGAGTCGGTTACAGAGAAGGAGATCTACCATCTGAATCGCCAAGTTTGCATTCCATGCAAAGGAGAGTCCCATCCGGACACGGGACAAAGTCTTCAATCTTGTATCTTCATACTCCAACAGTCCGGCCAAAGTATATAGTACGGCTATCCGGATACCCCCTTATCCAGGACTCCCTCAATAGCCCCTGAACCAGGCTTCAATGACGATAAGTCCGGCGTGCCGATTATCTTCGGCATTGCAAGGCGGGTTCCATCTCCGAATACTTCAAGGTAAATTTCGAACACTTAAGTCGTGTCCTGCTCTGCAAGAAAAATTTCACATACCACCGTAGAGAGCGTAGTTTTTAACAAATCACATCTACTGACAATTTCCGTATAGTGATATCATGCCATGGTCCGGTTTTTATTCGAACTGTTTTCTTCTAACCAGCAACTGCGCATATTGTGAGGCGGTTTCCTTGGCACGTCTTGTCGATGCAGAGACCGTCCCCCCCCCCTTATCGCGGGATTCTCATCAATGCGGGTGTGGGTAACCCAACCGCACCACCAAACGTGGTGAGTGGGGAACGAGCGGGTTTCATTAGGCAAGCGAGGAGGCGCAAAGTTTTATTGCCTCTATAAAGAGGAAAGGCCTCTTCCTTTTCACCCACGCCTTCTCCTTCTGCTCATCCATTCTCTTTCGCTTGAGCCCTAACGCCCGAGCGTTCATCTTCTCCACCAACAAAGGTTCTCTGAAAATGTCCGGATCCGGAGCAGGAGGCAAGTGGATGGCCTCTACTGTCCAGGAGAAGGATATCAAAAAGCTTCGGGTGGCCGGGTACCTGGCCCAGAAAATCGGCCACCGCCTTCCGGCGGCAGGACAGATTGTCTCTACTCCGGAGTCCCATGAGAGGATCGTGTTCCTCCCTCATTTTGTCCGCGGGCTCAGGTTTCCCCTTCGCCCATTTGTTCGCAGGGTCATGTATTATTACGGGATCGATTTCCATGATCTATCCCCCAATTCCTTCCTTAACATCTCGACATTTATCGTCATGTGCGAGGCCTTTCTCCGCATCGCGACACACTTCGGCTTATGGCTGAAGATTTTCAATGTGAAGCCCAAGGTGGTGAACGGCGAGCACGCCGAGTGCGGAGGCTCCATGGTGAGAAGGATGCCCAAGGTCACATGGCTGACAGGTACTTATAATGATTCCGTCAAGGAGTGGCAGCAGCAGTGGTTCTATATCACTGAGCTGCACGGCAAAAAGTGGGCCGCTGCTCCTGAGTTCCGATCTGGAGCCCCTTTGCAGCTTACGTCCTGGCCCAAGAAGGGCTTGAACTGGTCTTCATCCGACAAACTATCGGTGATTCAGACACGCATCAAAGGTAGGGAAGACAAGGCCATCAAGCTCATTGACGTAGTCCAGGTGATGTTGGCACGCCTGGTCCCGCCCTGTCAGCACCGAGCCTGCAATTTGTGGGAGTATGACCCGGCCGAGCACCAGACCCTGCGAGAGCTTTACGGATCCTCACACAAGGATATCTGGAAGGTGCTTTTTAAGTCCGGCAAGCCGTGGTCGGACTCCGCCACGGACCGCGGGTACCAATTGTCCCACCCCGCAAGTCTGGTAAGTAGTCATTATATTTTTTACATCCATATGTTTTATTGTCTTATCCTGGGGAAGATGCCTTAACGCGCTTCCCACAATTATCCTAGGGATGGACGAAGAAGGCGGGGCAGATACATTGTCCAGCCCCATTGTGAGAAGAACCAGCCGGACCACTTCTGACGAAGATGTTGGTCCCGGCGCCTTATGAGGCGCCAAAGAAAGAGGCCCATAAAGAGGCCAAGGAGACCAGGAGCGGCTTCCGTCGTCGTGGTGCTTCGAACACAAAATCCGAAGACTCCAATACCCATTTCTCCTTTGAAGAGGAAGAAGAGGAGGAAGAAGACGAGTCCCCCATGGGGGGAGGAAAGAAAAGGATGGCCTCCTCATCTCTGGAGGCCGATTGCCTAAGAGGGGAAAAGCCCCAATTCCAGAGGCGTCCACCACGGCTAACGACAGCAGTTCGGAGTGGGATCCTAGGGCTCAGCCCCTGATGAACTCATATGTATACGAAATCCGAACATGCCTATGGGTCCAGGATCACTAAAGAGTAATATTTAATTTACAGCACACTTTTCGCAGTACGGCAAGGTCTCGCACCGAACAGTCCGCATTGGAGGATTCGTTGAGCTAAGATGCCCTAGAGAGCGAGACACCTCCGAGGGCCCCCTCCACTAAGTCTGGTTGTGACACCGAGGTGTCGTCCCAAAAGGACCCGGGCCAGGAGGGGCGTACCTCCGGGGCCGGACATGCGGGAGCGGCAATTCCCATGAGTGTCGACGGCGGGGGGCGGCCTTGGATTCGGCCCACAGCCGGACACAGTCCCGGGGACCCTTAAGGCTCCGAGATCAGGCGGGCAGCCCCCCTTGACTGGAGGGGGCAATCCTGCTTCGCTTGCAACCTCTGTCCAACCAGAGGTGCAGGGCAACTTATCGACAGTGCTGAAGAGCGCTTCCATCGTCGATGAACATCACGCCCTTATAGGCGTGGTGATTGAAAAGATTCAGGCCGCTGAGAGCGGACTGAATGAATCCTGCATCAGCCTTATAAAAGGCTTATAGGTACGTTTTGTAGGAATTTTTAGCAGATAGCCATAGTATAGATAGTAGCCCCTGATACACTGTCCGATGAAGAAGAGAACCAGACAGGGGATCAAATATCCATCCGCAGGAGACTCAGCTAATGACATATGTCTCTTCCTTTATAAACAGGCGTCTGCAGCGACTGCCGTCTCTCATACTGCAGAAGTGTTTGGACATAAACAGCGTCTGGAGCGGGCCAAAGAAGAACTTGGCCAAGTAAAGAAGCAGTTGGAGGACAATGAAGGTATGTCAAAACCTTATTAAGTTTGGCACAAATAAGTAGTTGTGCCTAATGAAAGCATTTATATTGCACGCTCTAGGGGCAAATGCCGAAATTGAGGCGCTTAAGAAGGCTATTGCCTTGGCCGAAAAGAAGGCAGCCGCGGAGCAGGCTCTCCGCGAGAAGCACGAGGCCAGGGTTATTGAAGCTGAACGAGAGCTCCAGGAAGCCGTGAAGAAAGGCGAGACTTTGTAGCAGAGTCTATCACTGCAAGAATCCGAACTCGCTCAAGCTCTCCAAGCCGCAAATGATGCTCGGGAGGAAGCCCAAGCTGCTCTGAAGGATATTCAGGAGGCGAGGAAGATTGTGACTGGTAAGGCTTTTTCTTATTCAAAGCGATTTATATGCGGGAGCAGGAAAAATGCAGGTGACCCATTGAATCCTGATTTCTCCACGGGCATTTGCGGATCTGCCGTGCAACATATCTGATGCTGCTCAATTCTATCGAGCTGAGGAGAAGGAGACAGCGGAAAAGCTCTTCTGGTCGTAGTATTTGGCGCCGAATTATCCGGTGCTATTTGTCGACCAGCTGAAGCAGCTGGTCGAACTACACCAGGCAGCCAAACTAGCCATGAAGGATTTGATTATCCGGCTATGGCCCGCCGAGCCCATTCCAAGCAATTACTTTGGGCTCGTGAAGCGAATTGTGAGTGCTTGTCCTCGTCTTGACGTCATTAAGCGGTCGGTCTGTATAGAGGCTACGCGAATGGCGTTCGCGCGCGCGAAAGTGCACTGGGAAAGCTGGATGCTGAGAAGTTGATGACCGAGGGACCGCCGGAGGGGAAGGAGCACCACAAGCCCGAATTATATTATGATGGTGTCCTGAAAGGGGTCCGCCTTGTGGCGGAGCACTGTGCCAAAGACATTATATTTCCCTGAAGACAGTCATGCTATCCTTTTGTAAGGCGGAACAAAGTCACTTTTATTTATGTATTTGCCTGTTATATGAAAGTTTTCCTCCTGTGCGGCCGTTTGATATGTTAATCTTGAGAGTTGGCCAGTCGTCGGCTTCTGCCCCCACGTAGGAAGTACAGGGATGTTCGGGATACACCTGAACACTCTTTACCCCATTCTTGGGTCCATAAAGGAGGTGTTCAGCACAGCGGACCAGGCAATCGGACTATAGGGCTTTATCACTCTCACTTAGCCATAGGCATTCGAGTATGGTAGGCGCAGCCCCTGGTGTTCGGAAGACCGCACGCCGGGCTCTATCAGCACCTTATCGGTAGACCGGTCCGTCGCACTCTGGATTTTATTATGGCATTGTGCGGAATAAATCCTTAGAGATTTTCCAACCTCTCGAATAGCTGACCAGCTCTCGCCATATCATGACAGTTAGTTTTTGGCTTTCTCTACTGAGGTGCTCGTCCGTAAGAACCGGGACACAATCGCATTAGTTCTCCCAGCGCTACCTTAGCCGATATTGCGGAACATAAGGTATCAAAACATGGGAGCCGGGCAAACCCAACTAATCACCCAAGACATGATTTAGAGCCGATGCATATAATGATATAAGTTCGGGGTGTCAAGCGACCGAGAAGGTGGTCGGACTTTGTTGCCATAGTGCGGGTACAATGAAGCCCCTAGCGTTTTAAGGCACAACACGATGTTCGGATGCCGTTATGACAAAATGTTAATGAGAAATGATAGCAGATAAGCGTCTAATGACTCTACATGTTGTATTCCAGTAATACGGCTATGCTATGAGTACGGTGCATGTTATAAAAGAGAGACATGACGACAGAACCTGTTGGGACCGGGCGGTAGGGGGCTGTGTACGGATCCAAAGTAATGTCCGGATTGTATTCGGGGGAGATGTATGAAGAATCCCCCTTTGTGCGTCTGAGCTGATTCCATGTCGCCGGTCCAGTTATGCGTAAAGGCAAACCTGCGAAGAAACTTCTAGAGGCGTTTTGTGTGCCACGAAGCGGCTGAGCCGTGTGAAGTGGCCCATCCCAGCTTATGCCGGAGGGTTTATCTGAGCCCTGATCAGGCAGAGATATTGTTAAGTAGTTCGGACTCCTTTCTCGGTGTCCGGGAGTTTGGCTGTCGAATCAAGGTTCGGTTGAAAAAGCCGCGACTCGCTGCTTCTGTTGCTAAAGTGGCCGAATACTCTTCGCCGCCGAGGTGAAGCTCGGTCTTGCCCGTAATTGTGACTACGTCACGTGGGCATGGTATTTTAAGATTGCAATAGGCATGGCGTGATACATCGTTGAATCGCAGTTCAAGCTGGCGATGTGTAATAGCTACTGCCTAGAGGGGTAATGTCGAAGACCAACTCTTCAGTATGGTGACTTTTTGGTTATCTGAGGACCATCTTTAGAGTGATGGGGCCTAGACAACTGGCTTTCTCACCTGGTATGATACCTTGAAATGATGTTTGTAGTGGGTTTGATCCTTAAATGATTTGTTCCTATCCTGCACACTGTGTCCTAGTGCGGCAAGTTTGGACTGCTGTCTCCGCCAAAAGGAGGATATCGCTGGTTGATATTGGCCAGACGGTTTTAGTCGATCGAAGATGATCGGTCGTATTTTTATATGGTGGGGCAACTTGCTTTGTTGAGTTGACATCCCGAAGAGTGCACGTCCATTCCCATTTGGGGATGTGGACGGTGTTTATCATGTTCACCGTGTTGGCGGAAGAGATTTCTTTTGCCCTGTAATGCTTGGTGGTCTGGGCTCCTTGCTCTAAGACCCCTTCTTACTGTCTTCGGTGCTGACCTGCCGACTTGTTTAAAGACCCAGCATTCTCTGTTGGTATGATTGGTTGCCGTTCCTGGGGTACCATGAATTTGACATGGGCGGTCGAGTATGCGGCTCATGCCGGATGGGCCTGAATTTTGAAGTGTCCTCTCCCGCTGACCTGATTGGGGGTCACGGGCTCCTATATTGACTGCCATGTCCTGGGCGTCGTCATTTTTCTTGGGACACTTATGTTTGTTGCGTCGAGGTTTGCAGATGTTGTTCCTACCTTCTGACGTGCCCGGGGTGCTTGCTATGTTGTTGTTTAGTATATTTTGCTGGTCTTGCGCGTAGCCCCTGGCCGTAGTCTGTTGTCGGTGGGGTTTAGGCTGCCGTTTGGTTTTTAGTGCCTCCTCCTCGAATTGAGGTAGTAGCCTGCGCTTTGGGTAACATTTTGTTCGGCGCTCGAGTCCGTATTCCTCGGCTGCCCGGACCCTAGTTCGTGTGTCTATTAGCAGATCATGGTCTGCTTGTAGCTGATGTTGCTTCTTCTTCAGGCTTCTTGCAGTGGCTGTAAGCCGGCGCTCGAAGTGCTCCTGCTCTGCGGGATCCTCAGGCACGCTGAATTCGTCGTCGCCTAAGCTTATCTCGTCTTCTGAGAGGGTCATATAATTTTTGACCTTCAAGTCTCCGTTTGCTGCCTGTTCATCTGGGCTGACCTGCCCGTGTTCCTGTTTGGCCTGTTCGAAGGTAGGCTGATCAGGATAGTATTTTTCTTGGGCACCTCCTGGATTATTTTCTTCTCCTATGCCGGTATTGCTGTGGCAGGGCTTAGAGCGGCACCGATGACGCCCATGCTTTGATTTCTTTCCTGAGGGGTTATCTTCTGTTGCCTCATCGCCATTGTTTTTTAGGGGTGTCCACCATATATATATCATATGAAGAGGTGGCAGTCCAGCGGCCTGTGGGAGGTGGTTCCTGTTCTTCTCCTGCACGTCGTCTATACCGTCGATGTCTTCGGAGTCGAAGTCAAGCACTTCGGTCAAATCATCGACCGTGGCTATGAAGTGGGTGGTGTTGGGTAACGAATTTCTTTGTCGCCTGCTTCCCACTCGAGTCGGACATAGTTCGGCCAGGAATCTCCTGACAGAGAGAGAGACATTAATGAATTAGCACATCGCCAAAGGGGGAGTGCTGAAAGATATCCACTGTGGTGAACTCCATTATTGGAGCCCAATCGGACTTGATGGGCCCGGGCGCGCGCGGTTCGGAACCCACGTCCGGACACAGGTTCGGGGGTCCGGTGACGCAGATCCCCCTAATGGCGGAGTCTGTGTTCGGCCTTATCGCCGAAGATTATGCGGCCCCCGTGGAGGGGTCCATCCACCAGTCCTCGGTCGATGCCATCTGCCCCGGATTTAAGGCCCAGAGCGGCTACAGGGGCGATATCCCGAATACTGTCCGACAACAGATTCAAGTCATGCTCGTCGTGACTGTTCGGCACTCCTGATGTAGGCCCGAATCCGTCGAAGATCAAGTCTCCGCGGATATCGACCGTGTAATTCAAGTTTCCAAACCTGACCTGATGGCCAGGGGCGTAGCTGTCGATCTGCTCCAGATGGCCAAGCGAATTGGCCCGCAGTGCGAAGCTGTCGAACAGGAAAATCTGTCCGGGGAGAAAAGTCTCACCCTGGACTGAGTTGTTGAAGATTGAAGGAGCCATCAAACCTTACAACGACGACACAGAGAAACTCCCAATGAAAGCACCAATGTCGGTGTCAAAACCGGCGGATCTTGGGTAGGGGGTCCCGAACTGTGCGTCTAAGGCTAATGGTAACAGGAGACTGGGGACACGATGTTTTACCCAGGTTCGGGCCCTCTCGATGGAGGTAATACCCTACTTCCTGGTTGATTGATCTTGATGATATGAGTATTACAAGAGTTGATCTACCACGAGATCATAGAGGCTAAACCCTAAAAGCTAGCCTATGGTATGATTGTTATTGTCCTATGGACTAAACCCTCCGGTTTATATAGACACCGGAGGGGGCTAGGGTTACATAGAGTCGGTTACAGAGAAGGAGATCTACCATCCGAATCGCCAAGCTTGCCTTCCATGGAAAGGAGAGTCCCATCCGGACACGGGACGAAGTCTTCAATCTTGTATCTTCATAGTCCAACAGTCCGGCCAAAGTATATAGTCTGGCTGTCCGGATACCCCCTTATCCAGGTATCCTTCAGTCCCTCTCGGAGCAGTGCAGATACGCATCATGTTCGAAGCATTGATTCTCAGCATCTTAGCTCCCCGCTCCATTGCTTCACGGTCTTCTCCCATCATCAGACCTGCCCAATATGTAATATAACCACAAGAAACGTGTATTACATCAAATGGAAATCTCAACTTCCTGAACTCAAAGGTGGATCTATTACGACAATTCCACATAGCCCAACAGAGTGCAACTAAGCCAAATGTATAGAACCTATCCCCATCTGGAAGGAAATTATAGCACAGGGTCGGCCTGATAGCTGGACCAGCGTACCACTTGGTGCTGCATCGAGAGGAAAAAAGAGAGAGAGCGGTGCATGGTTACGCGGTGTAGGTCTGTATGATAAAGTACTCCCTCCGTTTTATTTACTCTCCACATCAGCTTTGGTTAAAATCAACCTTCGTAAACTTTAACAAAGTTTATAGACAAAAATATTAACATATACAATAACAAATCAATATCATTAGATTCATTATTGGATGTACTTCCACATCATATAGATTTGTTACAGTAAAGGGTTATAATCTTTTCTATAAATTTGATCAATTTTTACAAAGTTTGACTTTAGCAAATATAATATGCAGAGTAAATAAAAATGGAGGAAATAATCAACTTCCAATTTCCCACACAAAAAGGTCATCGCCTTCCAAAACGTCGCCGTACTTGTGATAATTCTGGGAAGAAGACTATGTCCTTGCCGAACTAAATCCTTAAGAGGATATTCTTCACAAGACTTGAGTTTGGTGCTCAGCAAATTCATTGTTCATGGGAAAATCAAGCAATCCCGATGCTGGTTTTCTGTAAAATCAGCGTAACAAAATGCACCCATATACACGCTCGCGCGCACAGTCGCACGTGACTGGAGAAAGAAAGCAGGGCGTTGCCTAGCTTAGGTGGCACCTGGTGGCTTTTTCACGGGAGAGTTTTTACAGTACATCATACTTGCAACAAGTAATTCGGGACGGAGGAAGTACTTACAAAACACTTGCTTGCCGATTGTTTTATAACGTATTTCTCTTCCTCTCCACTAATCCCTCCCCTTACTTTAGAGTGGGCCCCTCCCTAATGCACTAATCATGAATTTCTGTCAGTGAGTAATTGTTTGTAGATGTGGCGTTACTCCCAAAATAATTAGGTAAAGCAGACTTAATTATACTACCAGGCTTTCAGCCTCTCACGAAAATCATGAGATGAAACGACATTTTAGTATGATGATCATTGCATACTGGTCCCTATGCATCAACGACCTGTATGTGGGGCGGCAACTAATTTTGTATTGGCGCTACATTGGTTCATGGGACATCAGATCGCCATGTATGTTGAATCTCTCTCAAACTCTGCAGATATCTGCATCTTGATACCTCCCATGCCGAAATGTCATACTAACGAGTACATAGACGAGTGAACGAAGCAACTAAAGAATATATCATTTCATCATGGTGATATATCGACAACCAACCGCCTAATCACATCTATATAGTATTGGAGCGGAGTGCATGCACACGTACAATCATCTATTGAGTACATATAAGCTGAGCTCTTGGCAATGTAGTATAGCACTTGGCAATATGGAAGGAAGAGAAAAATTAAGTAGTAGTCTAGGAAGGGGTCCATGTGTAAAGACTAGATCTTAAAGTAGTTGAAGAGAGTAAAAGTGGGTAGAATAAATGAGAAAACAGATCATAGTTTTACAAACCAGACTGGAAAATACCGGAACCAGCAACCCATCGGTTTTTTAAGCGCCGCGGATATTTCGAGCAATTGAACTGGGGAACCGGACGATTTTGAGAAAACCGGGCGGTTCGATGTCATTTTCAGAAAAGCCCATCAATCCATTTCTTTCTTCACAAACAAGGTAGGGGTAGACAGGGAAAACAGGAAAACACCGCGCTTTGTAGGGCTTCAGCTGAAACACTTGATCAGTTAGCTCGTTTCTCCCATCACTTTATCTGGCATTCCACCACTCCTACCCAGTGGAACATCGCTTCCCCACCGCAACTCCTTCTATACCAGGGCACCCTGCTGAAAGTGCGTTATATCGACTAGATGGGGGGTGAATAGGCGATTTTTATGAATTCTTCAATGAGGAATTTGCTGGTGGGGAAATTCCTAAATGAAGAACTACTTGCAGCGGAATAAGTACTCAGAAAGGAACATAACAGAACACAAGCATAGTCATCATGATGAAATGAAGACAAGCACAGAGTACAAAAAGCGTAAACACATGATAACACGCGGAAGAAGACAGACAGACTGAAGAAATAGAACTGAGGAAATTGAGAAAGTCTTTAGTCAAGGTCTTCAAACAGATATGAACAGGCACACAACAACATACATGAGGAATTTAAAGAGTTGAGGAAATAGAACCAGTAAGATCGATGAAGATAATGATTTGGTAGACCAGTTCCAACTGCTGTCTCAGTTGTACATCTGGTTGGAGCGGCTGAGTATTTAAACTCGAGGACGTACACCCAGTCCCGGACACACAGTCCTCACCGTATTCTCCTTGAGGTAAAGTCATACAGACCTCGCCCAAACACTCGTGGTAAGTCTTCAGGTGACTTCCGAACCTTCACAAACTCGGTCACTCGGTGATCCACAATTCCTCTTGGATGCTCTAGACCTTGACGCCTAACCGTCTGGAAGAAGCACAGTCTTCAAAAGAAACAAGCATCGAATCTACGCTGGATCAATCTCTTCAGTGATGCTCAATCACTTGGGGTTTTGTAGGTTTGGGTTTGGGATTTCCTCACTTGATGATTTTCACTCAAAGTCCTTGGAGGATGGGTTGGTCTCAAATGACAAGTGTCAGTTTCTCTCGGAGCAGCCAACCAACTAGTAGTTGTAGGGGGCGGCTATTTATAGTCGGGGAGCAGCCCGACATGATAAGACATAAATGCCCTTGTCTGATATGATCGTTAGATGGGTAGATATTTTGGAACAGCTGGCGCGTAGCACAGCAACGGTCGGAATATTTGACTCTCAAATACCTCAGGGCTATCATGTTCTTCACTTGGTAGGTAATCCGCACTGGCGAATTCCTAACTCTTCAGTCAGAACAAATTCCTCAAAGACCAGAAGAACTTCGTCTCTGTCACTAAAGAAGACTGAACTGTGCGTGATTTCCAATGGCTTCACTCGAAGGGATTGGTAGGTGTAGGATTTTGAGTTGAGCATCACATGGAAATTTTTCCTTAGTATTTCCTCGACCCCCTTTAACAGTACGGTGTTTCCTATGACTCAAGTAAGAGAAAATGAAACTAGGAAAACAAACGTCTTTATGCTTCGTGTTCCTCGAATGATTACCAAGTCTTCAAGGTCACACCAATTTCGTCACTTTCAAAGTCTTCAGAAAGTCTTCAGAAATCCAAAGTCTTCAGTCGAAGAACTTCATTTTTAGGGGTCGACTTTCTCTGTAAATATCAAACTCCTCATAGACTTATAGACATGTGTACACTCACAAACGCATCAGTCCCTTAACCTATAAGTCTTCAATACACCAAAATCACTAAGGGGCACTAGATGCACTTACAATCTCCCCCTTTTTGGTGATAGATGACAATATAGGTTAAGTTTTTCAACGGGGAAAAACATGTGAAGTGTAAATACTGATATTGAGGAATTTGATTGCAAGATATAGAAGAACTCCCCCTGAAGATGGGCAATGTGAGGAATTTGCTTTTGAAGCAATGCACACTTGAAGAGTATAATCATGGAGATCTCCCCCTATATCTTGTAACTCATGCACGCATTTGACATATAATATGAGGAATTTGAAATGCATGATGAAATATGGTGATTGATGTAATTCAGCATGCGTGCATTAACATTAATGAGGAATAAGCATGCAGAAGAACACAACAAAAGTATCAAGCCACCATAGAGTTTAAGATTACAACTCGATCCAGCAAAGTCATCAGAAGAACGAGAGTTGTAACTTAGCAAAAAATGCCCATATTAGACCCGCTTGAAGACTAACTCAAAGTTCTCCCCCTTTGTCATCGAATGACCAAAAGGGTTTAAACTGAGGACTAACGCCCCTGAAGAATATCATGATGATGGAGGAGCGCCAGCATTGTCGAGGTCTTGAGTCGTTATAGGGCCTGCTGCAGTCTCGTCCAATTCTTCATGCTCGCCTGTGGCGCGTGATGAAGAATATGAGCTGGCCACCAAGGAAGGACCCTTGACCTTCTTGTATTTCTTCGGTGGAGGTGCAGACCAGTCAAAGTCTTCCTTGTAGCCCATTTGCTTCAGATCTTCTTTGCCATATAGATGTGACAGAATAGCGCCAAACACTTCATGGAGGTGCGATCAAACACTTCATGGAGGTAGTAGTGGTTTTTCTCCACTGCATTATGTGTAGAGGTCATGTTTTGAAGAATAGAGCCAAACTGATGCTTAACCCATTTGTGATTCCGATCGACCTTCTGGTGAAGACTTATAAGTAGTTCACGGTCAGTCATCACATGAGGAGCAGTAGCTTGAGGACTTGACTTTGGAGCATTGGCAGCAGAATCATGTGTGGCAGAGTCATCATTGGTGGAATAAGATGCAGCTTTGCGGAACTGACCATCCAATGGACGAATGCTTTCATCGATCATAGCTGGTAACTTGCCCTTCTCATCTGATAAGGAAATTGTCCGCTTGAGGACTTCAATTGGGGGCAAGTAGCTACCATGATTAAGAGTATCTGCCTTGTAGTTGAGTGAAGTCCTTGATCTGAGGAATCTCATGATCCACGGAGCATAAGGCTTCAGCTCAAATGGTGAAAGTGCAACATTCGCTAGATCTCATGAAGAAATCATGGTAATTGATAGGGATACCATGCATGATGTTGAAGAGCATATTCTTCATCATCCCCACAATTTCTTCATCTGAAGAATCATGACCTTTGATTGGACTGATAGTCTTCGTCAGAATGCGGTAGATGGTTCTGGGCACATACAGCAAATTCTTCACAAGGAATTTGGTCCTTTGAGCTTGTCCAGGCTTCAGCGGCTTCATGAGCACTTGCATATAATGATCAGTAAGTTCAGGTTCATCATACAGACAGCGAGTGCCTTCTGGTGGAGGACTGATTGGCAAGGCACGAAGCAATTCAGAGGCTGGTGCCTTGTAGTGAGTGTTTTCAGTCATCCAGTCCAACACCCATGAGTTGGCGTTAGCAGCATTACCTGTGATATGCAAAGTTGCGTAGAACTGAAGAATAAGCTCTTCATTCCAATCAACGATGTCAGTACAGAAATTCAGCAAGCCTGCATCGTGAAGCATACTGAGAACCGGCGTGAAGCATGGCATAGATTCCATGTCCATGTGAGGAATGTGCTCATGATCGAAGACTTTTGGCTTCTTGGAGAAGGGATTCTTTGGCTTGGGCTGAGGAGTGTCAGTGATTTGCAGTATCACCTCAGGAATCGCAATCTCAGGTTCCTCATGCTGAGGAATTTCAGTTTCTTCTGCAGGTGCAGCCGGAGTCATTTCTTCTTCATTCACATTTTCATAAGCGCTAGCGGCTGGAATTTCCTCATTGACGGACGGGGTTGCACGAGGTTCATCAGATTCCACTCGTACTTCTGTAGCGACTAGGGACTGAGGAACAGCTTGGAGAGGAGTGAACAATGGAGAATTGGGGTGCTGGCTTTCCCAAAAGTCATCATTCAGCATTGGTGTGGTACAATCAATGTCCACATCCTCATCTTCAAGTTCTTCAACACCTGCCTATTTAGCAGTGAACTGAGGCATAGGTGAGGAAATGACTGGGGTTGAAGGGAGCTTATCCACTTCAATTTCTCCGTCCAACTGCTCTGTCAAAGCAGCAGATGGAGTTTCTTCATCAGATTCCTTGGGAATCTCATATTCTTCACCAAAAGGAACAAGGTCCTTTGATGGCATTGATGAGAGAGGAACGGAATCAATTGGATTGTCAATTGAACTGATCAGAGTCTTCATCTTCTTTGGAACTGAAGAATTTGAAGAAGTTGATGCCTTCCTCTTTTTCATCGCTGCACGTTCTACAGCCTTTGTCTTCTCCACATCTGATGCAGATGGAAGGATCGGAGTTTGTGTAGGTGCAGGAGGTGCATTTTCTTCAGGCGCAACTGTTGCAGTTTTCCTGACTTGTTCACTTTCCTCAGGTGCATCACTAGTGGATGCCCTGGCAATATCATCAACGGCTGGAATGGAGTCATCAGCCCTGGTACTTTCACTTTCTTTAGCAGCCATACTGACATCAGCGATGCTGGCATGTTCTTCAGTGGGCTGGGCAGATGCTTCAGCTTGAGGAATTTCAACATGCACTGGAGCAGTGGCAGTTGAAGAGAAAGTCTTCGTCAGATTGACGAACCGAACTTTTGCTCCCTTCCAATCAGCAAGGTACCGATCGAAATCATCACTAAATTTCTTGATTTTAGCTTGTACAGTAATGAGTTGTTCTGGAGTAAGCGTGAGGACATTGTCCTTGAGGAAGCGTTGTTTCTTGTATTGCGCTTTCTTCAATCTTCGTTCTTCTTGATACTTCCACTTCTCTCCCTCGATGAAGTGAGTCAAAACATAACTTTGACCAAGAGTGAGGTTCATCTCCGGCAAAGGTCTAGTGGCGTTCTTGTGCCATAAGTCAATGAAATCAAGGATCAACTTGGGATCCAGAAGTAGTGGCACATTGCTGCCTTTGGCTCTAGCGGCCTTGGCTTGCCTGTCCTTGATGATTTAAGCAAGTTCTTCATCATCAACCTCATCGTCATCAGAGGGGATTTGGAAGGCAACCTGCTTCTTGTTAGGACTTGGGCGAAGGCCTCGACCTGCAGTGGCCTTTTTCTTCAGCAGGGATGGTCCGGATGAGGAACTTGGTGCAGCAGTGGAGCTAGCAGATGCTCCTGAGGCAATAGAGATGCCTTGAGTCCTTTTGCACGTGGCCAGATGCACAGGTGCCGAAGATTTTGTTGGAGCAGCCAAAGACTTTGTTAGAGGAACTGAGGACTTTGGAGGAGGAGGAGCAGTCTGAGGAATTGGTCGTGAGGGCTTTGAAGATGCTAGCCGTGAGGGCATTGCTGAGGAGCTTGGCCGTGAGGGCATTGAAGGAGAAGCACTGGATTTGTGGCAGGCTTCTTTAGCATAGCCTTCCTGGGCTTACTACCAGAGGCCTCAGCAGCGTTAGCAGCAGCAGAAGAATCTTCATTGAATTTCCTCACTGCCTCTTTTGCTTGCTTGGCTAGTTTGGCCTGGCGCCTGGCCCATTCAGCAGCATAGTCCTCACCGCGCTTGAGGCTGGTGGGATCCGCCAGTTGGTCAGGTCTCAATGGAGGTCTTGAGCGTGGAGGGTTGAGCGCAGATTTCTTCATGTATTTGGGAGTAACGTACATGTACTCCCTCCATTCTCGTGCCCATCTCCTCTCAATATGTTGTATGCGCACTTTGCGCTGATTCTTGTCCTCCTTGACAAACTTGGCCTCATCTGGAGTGCAATATCCAGTATAAATATCCTCAGGGATTTGAAACGCTGTGTTGACCTCAGCCCTTTTTCCTCCCTTTTGTGGCTCCTTGCCATCAGCCATTTTCTTCAGCTGAGGATGAACAACTGAAGTTTCTGAAGAGGTATGCAACTTTTCTTCAAGGAACGCTGCAAATGAGTTAAGTTGATGAGAACCTAGTGATTTAGCAGCGAACATTTGTACCTGTGAACAGAGTATAGTTGCGAGGAATGTGGAGAGGTCATATGCGTTCTCAGAAGATTTTCAGAAAGAGAATAGGTTTGAGGAATTTGACCGATGAGTCTTGAAGAATTTCACTAAGCATTTTTTATCTCAGGTTCCAGAGTTGTACAGATTGAAAATCCACACAATTGAGGAATCTTGAAGAAAATCATTGCTTATAGAAACGAATCAAGAACAGATAACATGTCAGGTGTTTAGTGTGTGAAGATTTGAAGAATAAACACCTTTGATGTTTTTTAAGAAAAACACATGAATCAAAGCAGGCAAGAAAAGTAACTTTTAATTACCCGAAGTGAAGAACACGACGAACTGAGAGGTGTTGAAGTGAAGTTCGTCCGATCAGATCTTCCACGCCCTAACTTGGCAGAGGAAGACGACTACGGCAGCGGCGGAGTGAAGAGATCCGCAACCGGCGCGAGTACGACGGCGACGAGGTCGAGGCAGTGAAGCTCTTCCTCACCGGCAATGATGAAGTAGCGGCGGCGCTAGGGTTTGGGAAGCTCGAGCGGGAGAGAGATTGAGCGGAGTAAAAGTGAAGTGAGGAGAAGACAGGGGTATTTATAGCAGTAGTGAAAAACTGTGCGCCAAGGATTTCGAACGAACGTGTCCCTGTCTCTTCTCATTCACATGACATGTGTCACCCACGTACTGTGAGGTGGCGATCATGTAGGATCGTGAGTGAATAGATAAGTATTTGTCGTGAGAAGCGGAACGGTTTGAGCGGCAAAGACGAAAATATAGAGAAGATAAGTTTTAAGTTACCGTCGCAATTTCTTCAGCTGTCAAGGACACAGTGAAGATTTTGAACGAGTTTCAAATCAGAACGCACATGAAGAATTTGTGAAAAGATTAGATTGAGTTTAGCATAGAGAGGAAAGGGTCCGATCACATTCACTTAGCGAAAAAAGTCAACTTAAAGAATTAGCAATAAATGAATGATGTAGAGGACATAAACTCATATATATATATATATATATATATATATATATATATATATATATATATATATATATATATATTCAACTGAAGACGAACGACGGAAATAATGAAGACATTGCAAGTTGAAGAATTTGAGA
Source organism: Triticum aestivum (assembly GCF_018294505.1). Lineage (NCBI taxonomy): Eukaryota > Viridiplantae > Streptophyta > Magnoliopsida > Poales > Poaceae > Triticum > Triticum aestivum. The sequence continues at coordinate 619,246,877 of NC_057813.1, forward strand.
AAACTGAGGAATTTCAAAAACGAAGAAAAACTCAAATTGAAGATTTTCAACTTTGGGTGGTGGCGTAGCCCACCGTATAAGAAAGCTGATTTCAGACACCACGTACAATTGTCGTAGGGCTCTGAAAATCAATTTCTTCATTAATTTCTTCACACTTAGAGGGTTAGTCTTCATTGATTGAAGAAAAACGTTACTTTGTGTGTTGCACATCTAAGTCATCAAGTCAGCATAACTGTTAGGATGAGTGTCCATTTCAGAGAACATTTCAAGATTCTAGGATATTTAGCTCACACCGCAACTTACTAAATCTCTTCTCATCCAAGGGCTTAGTGAAAATATCGGCCAGCTGATCTTCAGTTCTTGCATGGTAGATGGAGATATCGCCCTTCAACACATGATCATGAAGAAAATGATGACGAATCTGGATGTGCTTTGTCTTCGAGTGCTGAACTGGGTTGCGAGAAATCTTGATTGCGCTCTCATTGTCGCAGTAGAGAGGCACATTCTTCACGTTGATGCCATAGTCCTTGAGAGTTTGCTTCATCCATAGTAATTGAGCACAACATGATCCAGGAGCAATGTACTCAGCTTCTACAGTGGAGAGATACGCAGTTCTGTTTCTTCGAGGACCAACAGACCAAAGATCGTCCGAGGAAATGGCAAGTGCCTGATGTTGACTTGCGCTCCACGCGATTGCCAGCATAGTCTGAGTCTGAATATCCAACGAGATCAAATGAAGAGCCCTTGGGATACCATAATCCAAGTGTTGGTGTGTGAGCTAGATATCGAAGAATATGCTTCATAGCCTTATGGTGTGATTCCTTTGGTGTAGCTTGAAATAGGGCACACATGCAAACACTAAGCATAATATCTGGCCTAGATGCACATAGGTGCAATAAAGAGCCAATCATGGAGCGGTATACCTTTTGATCGAAGTCTTGACCATTTTCATCAGTGCATAGATGGCCATTTGTGGGCATTGGAATTTTGACTCCTTTGCAATCTTGCATGCCGAATTTCCTAAATACTTCTTTGAGGTATTTCTCCTGTGATATTAATATACCATTGCGTTGTTGACGAATTTGAAGACCTAAAAAGAATTTCAATTCTCCCATCATAGACATTTGATATTCTTCACTCATAATATAGGCAAATTCATCACTATAACGTTTGTTAGTACAGCCAAAGATAATATCATCAACATATATTTGGCACACAAACAATTCACCATCATAAGATTTAGTGAAAAGAGTTGGGTCGAGTGAACCGGGTTTGAAGCCTTTCTTCGTGAAGAATTCCTTCAACGTGTCATACCACGCCCGAGGGGCTTGCTTGAGTCCATACAGGGCCTTGTTGAGTCTGAAGACTTTGTCGGGATTCTTTGGATCTTCAAAACTTGGGGGTTGAGCAACATATACTTCTTCCTCAAGCTTAACATTGAGGAATGAACTTTTCACATCCATTTCTTGTAAGATAATATTATGATGGTTAGCATAAGCAAGTAATATGCGAATAGCCTCAAGTCTAGCAACAGGTGCAAAAGTTTCATCGAAATCAATTCCCTCAACCTGTCTGTAGCCTTGAGCTACAATTTGTGCCTTATTCCTCACCACAAGGCCATTTTCATCTTGCTTGTTGCGGTAGATCCACTTTGTGCCAATGATGTTGTGCTTGCGAGGATCTGGACGTTTGACCAGTTCCCAGACATTGTTGAGCTCGAACTGATATAATTCTTCTTGCATAGCCTGAATCCACTCAGGCTCTAGAAATGCTTCATCTACCTTAGTGGGCTCTGAGATAGAGACAAAAGCAAAGTTCCCACAAAAGTTAGATAAATGTGAAGATTTCGAGCGAGTGAGAGGACCTGGTGCTTCAATGTCATCAATGATCTTCTTAATTTGCACTTCGTTAGCTATGCGAGGATGAGTGGGTTGTCTTCGAGGAATTTGATCAGCATTCCCTTCAGGAGCATTTTCTTCAGCACCATTTTCTTCAGGTGCGCCAGCTCATTAATCATCACGATCAGGAATGAATTCTTCAGCAGATTCTTCGGTAGGAATGACATCCTCAGTAGCCTTGAACTTGATAGAATCTTCAGGTGCAGGTTCATCTATCACAGAAGGTAGGTGCTCTCTTTGTGAGCCATTAGTTTCATCGAACCGCACATCTATAGTTTCAACAACTTTGTGAAGAACGCTGTTGAAGACTCTGTAGGTGTGTGAGTCCTTTCCATAACCAAGCATAAAACCTTCATGTGCTTTCGATGAGAATTTTGAAGTGTGATGAGGATCTCTAATCCAACATTTAGCACCGAAGACTTTGAAATAACTCACATTTGGCTGTTTGTCAGTGAGGAGTTCATAAGCAGTTTTCTTGAAGAATTTGTGAAGATATACCCTATTGATGACATGGCACGCAGTATCAATTGCCTCAATCCAGAAGCGACGAGGCGTCTTGTATTCATCAAGCATAGTGCGAGCCATTTCAGTAAGGGTTCTGTTCTTGCGCTCCATGACGCCATTCTGCTGAGGAGTATAAGGAGCAGATAATTCATGAGTAATACCAAGTTCATCAAGATAGCCATCTAGACAGGAATTCTTGAACTCGATCCCGTTGTCAGTTTTGATGTGCTTGATCTTCACACAAAAGTTGGTTGAAGCCCATGTGTATCGAGAATAATCATCAACAATAACAAATCCATATTGAGATGCATCATTAAGAATTGCAGAATAGTGATTAGGACCAAAGAGATCCATGTGAAGCAATTCAAATGGTCGAGTGGTAGTCATGACAGTCTTCGCTGGATGCTTGGCCTTTGTCATCTTTCCAGCTTCACAAGCTCCGCATAAGTGATCCTTGAGGAATTTGACATTCTCAATGCCAATGACATGCTTCTTCTTCGCAAGCGTGTGCATATTCCTCATGCCAGCATGACCAAGTCATCGATGCCATAGCCAGCCTTCTGAAGCTTTTGCAAGTAAGCACACGGCTGGTTGTGGTCCTGTAGAGAAATCAACAATATACAGGTCTCCTCTCCTAAAGCCTTCGAATACTTTGGAATGGTCAGCTTCCATGATCACAACACAACGATATCTTCCAAAGACAACAACCATATCAAGATCACAAAGCATTGAGACAGACATGAGGTTGTATCCTAAGGACTCGACAAGCATGACTTTGTCCATATGTCGATCCTTTGAGATCGCAACCTTACCTAGACCCAATACCTGACTTTTGCCTTTGTCAGCGAATATGATATGCTTCAGATGTGACGGTGATAACGGAGCATCCATCAATAGATTCTTGTCACCCGTCATGTGATTTGTACATCCACTATCGAGGACCCACTCGTTTGCTTTGGGCTGATCATCCTGCAGATGAATTAGTGCAACTTATGAACTCATATACTTCATCAGTGAAGAATATGACATCAATATCATCAGTTCAATTTCGTCAAGCAATAGCATAGATAAATCAGTATGAGGACGTGAGAAATGAAAATTCATTTGTTCATGATTAGCCTGCGTCCTTTCAGGCACTGTTCAGGTCTCCAGCAAATTCTTCAGACGTTTTGAGCACGTATGGAGACCTGACCCTGCATAAGAGATTAGTTCTTTTTCTTCACCACCCACATTTGAAGGGGTGGCAAAGAATTCATTACTCTGCGAGCACCATATGTGAAAGGTGGCATAGAATCTAGTCCGCTTCGTTTCACATAAGAGGGGTTAGGGTAAGCATATGAGTAAGCAGAGAAATTCTTCGAGGACTTATGAACATAAGGATTTGAAGAATAACGCTCATATTCATAGCCCTTAACTCTACCATGCGAAACAGAAGGGTTAGCACGATGATCATATGAGGACTTTGATCCATTCGAGGCATTTGATCCATGTGAAGAATTGGATCCATATGAAGAATTAGATCCGGGGTTCCTGTTCTTCACAGGTGGTGTCATGAGGACATTCACCTGAAGACTTTCAAGATAACTTTTGGGAACCCGGATTTTCTTCATAGGGGAACCGTTCCTGCAGTTATTGCCAACATATCTAGCAAATACTTCACCATTCTGATTTTTGAACAGTTTATAGTTAGAGTCAAATGACTCATCAGAACAATGATGAGATTCACATGTAAAGCCAGATAAGTTGGATGGATCAACTGGAGGTCCCTTTGCAGCAACCCATGAGGTTTTGGGGTACTGCTCAGGCTTCCAATATGTTCCATCAGCATTGAGTTTCCTCTCAAAGGCAATACCCTCTTTTCTAGGGTTTCTGTTTAGGATCTGCTTTTTGAGCAAATCACAAAGAATCTGATGCCCTTTGAGGCTTTTGTACATGCCTATTGTGTACAATTCCTTCAGCCCTGCATCATTAGTAGTACTAGCAATGTCCTCCGATGAGGAATTAGTGATAGCAGAGACAGGTGAAGAATTTGTAATATTTGAAGCATTTGAACATTCCGGTGAAGAATTAGCAGATTCACGTTCAATGCACTTTAGACATGGAGGAACAAATTCTTCCTGAGTAGCGCTGATTTGTTGAGTAAGTAATGAATCGCGCTCCTTCTAAAGATCTTCATAACTCAGTCTTAGCTTCTCAAGATCTTGCTTTCTTTGAAGAAATTCATAAGAAAGTTTTTCGTGATCAGATAAGAGAGTGTTATGATGACTTTTAAGGTTTTCAAACTTAGACTGAAGTCTCTCTAGATTTTTAGCTAAGTCCTTAGTGCGGTCCATTTCATCACCCAACATAGCATCACTTTTGTCTAGCATGTTTTGAAGCTTTTCAATAGCCTTTTGTTGTTTCACAGCAATCTTAGCAAGTTTAGAGTAGCTGGGCTTAAGATTTTCATCAGATTCATCCTCACTTGATTCAGAGTAGGGGTATTTAGTTACCTTGGCACCCTTTGCCATGAAGCAATAGGTGGGAGTGTAGTCATCATTGCTTTCATCAGCATTGTTGATGTTGCCATTTTCTTCAGATTTGAAGATAGACTTGCTGACAAATGCGGTAGCAAGAGCTAGACTTGCCACACCTGACTCAGACTCCTCGGATGCCTCCTCTTCCTCATGATCCTCAGATTCAGCCTCAGAATCCATTTCCTTGCCAATAAATGCCCGAGCCTTCTTGGAGATGCTCTTCTTGTGAGATGAAGACTTTGAGGATTTTGATGATGAAGACTTTGAAGATTTCTTCTTCTTCTTAGCATCGTCAGAACTGTAATCCTTGTATTTCTTCTTCTTTAATTCCTTGTCCCACCAGGATGTTCTTGAATGTAGTGACCAGGCTTCTTGCATTTGTGGCACAGCCTTTTCTTGTAATCACCGGATGGGGAATCGTTGCTCCTTGAGGATTTTCCAAAGCGACCACGTCTTGAGAACTTCTGAGATTTCTTCACAAGCAGTGCTAGTTCCTGGCTCAGTTCTTCAGGATCACCAAGGCTACTGGTAGAGTCTTCTTCCTCAGACTCAGAGACTGCCTTGGCCTTCAGAGCACGTGGTTTGCCATAGCTCGAACCATAGAGATCTCTCTTCTCAGCAAGCTGGAACTCATGAGTGTTTAGCCTCTCGAGGATATCAGCGGGATCAAGTGACTTGTAATCAGCACGCTTTTGAACCATCAGTGCCAGAGTGTCAAATGAAGAATCGAGTGATCTCAGCAATTTCTTCACCACCTCATGGTCGGTGATATCAGTGGCGCCAAGCGCTTGAAGCTCATTTGAGATATCAGTGAGGTGATCAAAGGTTTGCTGAACATTTTCATTGTCGAGTCTTTTGAAGCGGTTGAAGAGATTGCGAAGAACGTCAACACGAGAGTCACGTTGAGTTGAGACTCCTCCGTTTACATTGGAGAGCCTATCCCAGATAAGCTTAGTAGTTTCCAAAGCACTCACTCTACCATACTGCCCTTTACTCAGATGGCCACATATGATATTCTTCGCTTGGGAATCGAGTTGCTTGAATCTCTTCACATCAACAGCATTCAGGGAAGATGTGACTGAGGGAACACCATTTTCCACAACATAACAGAGATCACTGCCAATTGCTTCAAGATGCATTCGCATCTTATTCTTCCTGTAGGGGTAGTCCGTGCCATCGAAGGTAGGACACCCAGCGGAGACCTTGATCATACCTGCGGTCGACATAACTAGAACTCCAGGTGGTTAAACCAAAATCACACAGAACAAGGGAGTACCTTTCTCTGATACCAATTGAAAGTGCGTTATATCGACTAGAGGCGGCTGTGAATAGGCGATTTTTATGAATTCTTCACTGAGGAATTTGCTGGTGAGGAAATTCCTAAATGAAGAACTACTTGCAGTGGAATAAGTACTCAGAAAGGAACATAACAGAACACAAGCATAGTCATCATGATGAAATGAAGACAAGCACAGAGTACAGAAAGTGTAAACACATGATAACACGAGGAAGAAACGGACAGACTAAAGAAATAGAACTGAGGAAATTGAGAAAGTCTTCAGTCAAGGTCTTCAAACAGATATGAACAGGCACACAACAACATACATGAGGGATTTAAAGAGTTGAGGAAATAGAACCAGTAAGATCGGTGAAGACAATGATTTGGTAGACCAGTTCCAACTGCTGTCTCAGTTGTACATCTGGTTGGAGCGGCTGAGTATTTAAACTCGAGGACACCCAGTCCCGGACACACAGTCCTCACCGTATTCTCCTTGAGCTAAAGTCACACAGACCTCGCCCAAACACCCATGGTAAGTCTTCATGTGACTTCCGAACCTTCACAAACTTGGTCACTCGGCGATCCACAATTCCGCTTCGATGCTCTAGACCTTGACACCTAACCGTCTGGAAGAAGCACAGTCTTCAAAGGAAACAAGTGTCGGATCCATGCAAGATCAATCTCTTCAGTGATGCTCAATCACTTGGGGTTTTGTACGTTTGGGTTTGGGATTTCCTCACTTGATGATTTTCACTCAAAGTCCTCGCAGGATGGGTTGCTCTCAAATGACAAGTGTCAGTTTCTCTCGGAGCAGCCAACCAACTAGTAGTTGTAGGGGGCGGCTATTTATAGCCGGGGAGCAGCCCGACATGATAAGACATAAATGCCCTTGTCTAATATGACCGTTAGGTGGGTAGATATTTTGGGATAGCTGGCGCGTAGCACAGCAACGGTCGGAATATTTGACTCTCAAATACCTCAGGGCTATCATGTTTCTCACTTGGTAGGCAATCCGCACTGGCGAATTCCTAATTCTTCAGTCAGAACAAATTCCTCAGAGACCAGAAGAACTTCGTCTCTGTCACTGAAGAAGACTGAACTATGCGAGATTTCCAATGGCTTCACTCGAAGGGATTGGTAGGTATAGGATTTTGAGTTGAGCATCACATGGAAATTTTTCCTTAGTATTTCCTCGACCCCCTTTAACAGTACGGTGTTTCCTATGACTCAAGAAAGAGAAAATAAAACTAGGAAAACAAAAGTCTTCACGCTTCGTGTTCCTCGAATGATTACCAAGTCTTCAAGGTCACACCAATTTTTTCACTTTCAAAGTCTTCAGAAATTCAAAGTCTTCAGTCGAAGAACTTCATTTTTAGGGGTCGACTTTCTTGTAAATATCAAACTCCTCATAGATTTATAGACCTGTGTACACTCACAAACGCATCAGTCCCTTAACCTATAAGTCTTTGATACACCAAAATCACTAAGGGGCACTAGATGCACTTACACCTGCGCCGCCCCTCCCGCCTCCCGCCATCACGCGCGAGTGCGCCACTACTACTAACTATTGGGGCCGCCGCCGTTTGATCCAGAGCCTCCATCTACTCCAGTCCAGCCGTCCCACAGGCCCTCCAAAGGATCAGAATCGGTACTACCTTTATTCCAAACGAGCAGGACCAGGACGTCCGAGGCCTGACGATCGCCTCCCACTGCACCAAACCAGGAGTACTACTATGTTGAGCTATAAACTACAGGTATATGAATTAGATATTATCATGTAGTTGTTAGTTACTCTATCGTGTGATTACATCTTTTTTTAATCTATTGATTTCTTTATTTATTGCTAAAATATGTATTATTTTATGTCTTAAAAACCCGACAATCGAACCGGTGAACCGGAGGTCAGACCGGTACAAACCTGAACCGGCTGCATCACCGGTTCGATTACTGGTCTGGCTTTTTAAACTATGGAACAGATAAGATAGAAGGGAAAGAGTAAAGACAATGGTCAATTATAAAATTTCACATGTTTTTACCAACCAATTGCAAAGATACAACTATATATTTCTTTCAAATTAGAATTCATGCAGATGGCTATTCTGTGTGAACATGGAGATTAATTATATGTCGGCTCAGTCTATCGGAGGTGCTCGTAGGAGCAAGATGTGTGCACACTCATATGTGTGAGTCTATATGAACGTCTACATCTATGTTTCTAAAACATACATTCATTTAGACAGAGCCCTAAAACAACAAAAATGCTCTACTTACAGACATTTACTTATGGATTGCTTTAGAAATGTATGGTTTCTCTTCTTCACTAATCCCTCCCCATGAATTTTCTTGTTGGGCCCCTCCCTAATCCACTAATGGGCCTCCATGTAATACCGTAATTTATGTCCATGAGTAAATTGCCAGGAGATGTAGCATTACTCCTACGACAATTAGACGACACCTCACACGTTGTTGCGCAAGAATTTTGAAATATTTTTGATTAGATGTATTGTATGGAACATGAATATTTTTCTACAATAATATGATAACTAAAACAGGAAATACCTAATTTATTATGTTTGATTTTGTATAGCTATAAAATATTTATTACATATAAATAGCATAATTGAATGAAAATTATTGTGGATGTTGCATGCTGAGGCGACATGCTTGCAAGTTGAGAGAAATATGTTAGTACGTGCTAGCTATTTATATATAGAATATTGCGTGAGGCAGTACCAAACTTTCAACCTGTCACAAAAACCGTAAGGTGAGACGAGATTTTCATAATGTCAGCCACTTGCATACTGGTTCCTACGATTCAATGACATGTACTTCCTCCGTACCGAAATACTTGTAGTTGGGTGAAACTAGTACAAGTTCCCCCAACTAAATTTTTTTTGATACAGATGTAGTATATATATACCGTGTGGGGTGGCAACTAATCCTGTATTAGCATTACATATGTTGACAAGGAAACAGAACACCGCTTGTGTTGGATCTCGTGAAAATATATTGGTTGCATATTTTTGCATCTCTTTTTAGAATCACCGTTCCCTCGCATGAATATATTACTCAAAGGCAGCCAAGAGCAGCGAGTTTCAGAATTACATTGCCACTGCGGACCATTCAGAGAGTTACGAACGCCACGAGAACAAGTCGTCCTTGTCACCCGGATTGATTGAGCGGTGCGATCACAAGTCTAAATCAGAGATAATAAGCCTAAAGGTTATTACATAGCATTGGTCAATGGACCTGAATAATGTGTCTCTACAAGAAGCCCAAATCTTCCACAGATTCGTAAGTAGGACCATTGGCCATATCTTGATTGGCATTTGGTGCGGCAGAGCGGCATCCCACAAATCATTGACGTCACCGGACATGGGTGAAATACCCAAGTGTTGCCAAACTTTACTTGCTAGAGGGCATGGGATGAAGAGAAGGGCCATCTCTTCGCACATTTTTGCATCCTGATACCTCCCATGTTGAAATATTGTAATAACGGGTGCATAGACGAATGAACGAAGCAACTAAATGATAAACATCCTTTTAATCAAGCTGATATATCGACACCCAACCACCTAATCACATGCATACACTACTAGGGAAAACCCTAGCAGTAGCGCTGGTTTTGTGCTCACTAGTAGCGCAGGTAGGCGCGCTACTAATAAGGCACTACAGCTATTGCTTAGCAGTAACGCGTGCCTGCACGCGCAACTGCTAGGACAAATAGATGCAGCGTTTGTTCACTCCCACGGTACTGCTAATGTAACTAGTGGCAGCGTGTTTTCTCTCCATCGCTACTAGTATTCTTTTTTATTTTTTTATTTTTAGTGTATTTATGTGTCATCGTAAATATTGGTACAACACCAGTTATGAGGTTTACATCATTATGTCCATAACAGTGTGTCAAATGAAGGTGGATTAGGTTCAAGTGGAGGCAATATGTGGTGCATGTCAAAAGTATACTACTAATCCAAACATGATCTAGTTTGGACTAGTAGTAATTTCGATGTGCACCACATGTTTCCTCCACTTGAATCTAATCCGCCAGCACAAGCTATTTAATCATCATCATAGTCTTTACCACCAACAGTATTTATTTAATCACCACTAACACTAGCTAATAATAATCATCATAGTCATTACCAGCAACACTAGCTATTTTATCATAGTAGTAATAGTGTAGCACATCATCATCTTCAAACTCATATCTAGCCAGCTAATCACTCCCGCTGCTCTCTCTTAGGTAAAATAATATAAAACATGTATAGCTCTCCACCTTGATCAAGTTGGAGCATGCAGATGAACATGTCTCCTAATCGTGGGTAGCGCATCTGTTTGCTTCCCCCTAGTACTTCTCTGCGCCCCCCATCACATATTTGGTCCAGTCTTGCACTATTAAGCATCTGTCGCTAATCTTGAATGCACTAAAGTATTCTGTAGGATATCTTGGCCGTAAGCTAATAATACTCATGGTACCTTTAGTCTCGATCCCATAAGGCACAACATTCATCGGGAGTCCTGGTTGAAGAACATCGTATGGTAACATACTTAGCAATGAAGTTTAGCTTCAAAAATAATGTATGGAAAAGATGCACTGAGGACAAATACTAAAAATCGTACCATCCTTCCTAAATAGGTGTGACCGTAGTTCATTACGAACACTATTAGTCGCACGTTTTCAGTACTAACATTTCTAAATGCAGGAAGAAAATTTTTCTTGACAGTATCAAGATCCGCAAGCCATGAAACATAATGACTGAGCTCCTCGCAGTTGAGTTTAGCCCCGGCATAGTATACGGTCCTGTCTACCAAGCACTGGACATGTTTGCTTGCACCGAAATAAGTTGACAATACAAATTAGTTGTCAACTATTTTTGAATAAACAATATCAAAGACATAAATATGGTTGAGAAACTTACATAATGGTATAACTGGAGGCGTCTACACATCGACCCAGATGTCGGTATTACCTTCAATATCATCTTCCAGACGAATATCAAAGGTGATAACCATATCAGGCTCAAATGCATAAGTCTTGCATAGTGCTCGCCATGTTTTCCATCCAAAATAGGTGTAGTCATCTGAATTGTATAATTTTACGTTGAAAATATAACTCTGCTCGGTCTTCAAGTAAACTTTCTTTACCTCCATAGTACGACTGAAACCTATCTTATCCAATACAAAAACTCTTGCATGACAGGGGATACGCTAGTAGAATAGTAAAAATAAATAAATTATAAGTTCAAGCAAATGAAGCATATGTCATGCTTAATTACAAAAAAAAACTTGTCGTTGTGACTTACTGTATCCACTTCAAAGTTCTCGTCCAGCTTGATGCTGAAGTGCCTATCATCATCTAGGAAGATTCCGTCGCACAGGTCACGCTCGTCTTCGCAGTATTTGCAAGTACCGAAATCCTTTTCGTCGTCAGACATTTCCTATGTTCATAGTTGAAACATTAATTGGAAATCGATCGAAGACAACTACCAGGATACTCAACACACAAATCCGGGGCACTCGATATTTCCTACATATTCTGGCACAAGTCATGCCAAAATTCACGGAAAAATCCGGCATGACCTTTGCTAAAATAAGACATATCGAGTGCCTGAAATTTGCCGGAACAGAAATGAATCAACACTCCGGCAAAACATAGGCCACTCGGAGGTGACCTGCAAACATGACCGGCCACTTGGGCAAGCACATATCCTATTTGAGCAACACAAGATATATATTTCAAAATATCTTATAGGACTCAAATTAGCATGCATTCAATAAGCAAAAGTAAATCATCTCATGCATTCGTACATCGTCGAATATTATCACTAATACATCCCGAATAGTGTCATACATATAACATCACTAATACAACTAAAACCCTAGCACACGACGGGTATCGGCACGGGCGGTGGACACCCAAAGAGAAGGAACCATCACGGGATCATAGCTCCAGTGAGATCCCTGGAGAACCTGCCAGTTATTGGAGAATCTGTGCTCCAACGCAAACAAGTAGAACGGACGTGCGCATCCTCCTCACTGACACGGTGACGCACCACCTCCACGGGGTCCTCGAGCCTCTGGACCATCACTGGCCCACGCGACCTCCACCAAAGAAGGTTTGGGTCAACGACAGGCTGGCTCCTCACCAACCTGCGCCCCCCGGTCGGTAGCGCCTCCCAGTACCACCCCGACGGAGCCCAGTCCCGGACATAGCCCGTCTGGTCAAGCAGGTGTCGTCCTCCGCCGACTCAAGGACGAGGATGCGGGATAGGCATCGTCCACGTCGATTTGGAAAAAATTTCTTTAACTAAAAAAATAGCAACAAGTTCTTACTAACTAGTTCTATTAATTCAGTTAGTTCTTACTAAAAATAAACTTACTATAAATAAAAATAAACTAGTACCTAGCTAATTAGTACCTAGTTCTTACTAACTAATTAGTACCTAGGAACTACTTCCCTAATTACCATATAAGTGTCCATTTTTTAACTAGGGTTCGTACTACCTAATTAAATAGGGTTAATACTAATTGTAATTAACTAACTAGCACTAAAAATAGCCTAGGGTTCATACTAACTAGCACTAAATAGCTAGGGTTCATACTAAGCAAACAAGAGGGATCG
>NC_057813.1:619260266-619261425 GCF_018294505.1 Triticum aestivum
GGTCGGGGGAGAAGGCGGCGAGGCGGGGTCGGGGGAGACGGCGGTGAGACGGCGGCGAGGCGGAGGCGACGAGGGGGAGAAGAGAGAGTGGGGAATTGGGGGAGGAAGCATAGGAGAGGGAATCAGGCCGCGCGGGAGGTTAGGTGAAAATAGCTTTAACAGTAGCGTGGGGAGGCAAAACACGCTGCTGCTAAAATCCGTAGTAGTAGCGCTGTTTCTAGAAGGGCGCTACTCCTATACCTAGCACGTCGGGAACGGTGTGGCAATTATAGTAGTAGCGCGTTCTGTTCCTGTCGCGCTACTGCTAAGCGGGTAACAGTAGCGCCGTTTTAGCCGACGCGCTACTGCTAAGTAACAGTAACGCCTCATTTGAACAAACGCTACTGGTAAGATTCTGTGTATAAGGTTTTTCCTAGTAGTGATAGTGTTGGACTAGACTGTGTGCACATGTAAAATCATCTATTGAGTATGTATAATCTATGAGCTCTCAGCAAAGTAGCTATATATAGCTCATGGAAATATAGAGGGAGTAGACAAAGTAATCTATAAATGGGGTCCATGGGCGAAGACTAGAACTAGGTGGTTGAAGAGAGTGAAAATGGGTAGAATAAATAAAAGAATAGATAAGACTAGAGCATGACGCGCGCTTTGCCGCGCCTATTCTTCGGTCATGGGTAAGTCCCCTATGTTTATTTTGTATACTGTCTATTTCAATTAGTTGGCTCGTTGCGTGTAATTATCATTTAATTGTGCTATATAGCAGTAGAAATCATAGTTAAACATTTTTATAAAAGTTTCCATCTAGCGAAAATAATAAGCAATTGTTGTGTGAGCTTCGTTCAATACGCACGAGCTTAATTTCTTGCTCAATGGTTATTACATGGAATATTAGAAAAATGAAAGAATAGAATGGTAAATCTATAATCATATTTACACTCTGGTTGGATGCAAGAGAGTAAATTGCTAACTTTCTGCATATTTCCCATCGACTCCTTTCTTCCAATTTAAGCACACACGGCCTCGTCGGTGATGGAGTACGTGCCGAGCCAGAAGCAGCGCCCCTCGTCGTAGAACTCCATGCCGAAGTTGCCGGGTTGCCGGACGGCTTCGCCCACACACCGAAGAACCCCCTCTTGTTCTTCGGTACCTTCTTCGGTGG
>NC_057813.1:619261852-619276769 GCF_018294505.1 Triticum aestivum
GCAGCTACCGGATCTGGGTGGTGGCGGTGGGGAGGGGGCTCAGGGCGTGGCTTGGTGGCGGGCAGCGGTGGGGTGGTGGCTCAGTGGCAGGCGACGGTGGGGTGGGAGCTCGGGAGGTGGGGGCGGGTTAGGGGCTTGCGGTCGGGCGGCGGCGACGGGGTAAGGGCTTGGTGGCGGGCGGCGACGGGGTCAGGGCTTGGTGGCAGGCGGCGATGGGGTTGGGGCTCGAGGCGGCGGGGCTTCGTGTTGGTGAATCAAGCAGCCATGGTGACGAATCGGGCCTGATTCGAGGCTGCCGGTTTCGGCGGAGTTTTGCTGAGTTTTTAAAAATTTGTTAAGTTTCAACGGTTAAAACTAGATAGGAGCGAACGACAAAATTGCAAGTTTCAAAAACTTAAACTTAAAACTTGGTGTGCTCACGTACTGAATCTAATAACTTTGCAGATCGCGAGCCAAATCGGGGGTTCACGTAAGTTTTAACCACTAAAACTTGGTAAATTCAGCAAGTTTTAAAAACTAAAACCCTAAACTGTAAACCCTAAGCCCTAAGAGAGAACTCTAAAACCCTAAAAGCATATGGAACTTGGTAAAACTTGATGAAACTTAGTAAAACTTAATGTTGCAATCATCAAGTTTTAAATATTGAAACTTCGATTTTTTTAGAAGTTATCAAAATTTATTCAAGCTTGGTCTCGTTCACAAATTCTTGTCGCGACAAACACAAACATGCAAACGAAACTATAGATTTTGGTTCAAAAGATATATTAGATTGAAATTAAAAGATGAAATAGAAAAGATATGGGAGCTGGGATGCATGGCACATCCGACTTTGGTAAGACCTGCCGAAAGCATGCATGGATGGGTGCCGGTCCGAAGTGATTAAAGCCCTAATACTAAACAACTGACAAATATTAAAATAATCGAGCAGTCGGGAAGCACTACTTAGGCATGAGCCTGCACCCGACCTTGGTGCTCGTGCGTATTTCCGATGTCCGTGAACCCGCCCCACTTTCTTCCCATCTGTTGTACATGTTGTGTGATGTGCAACTAATCATGTACTAGCCGTAGTTCATCTGTTAGTAAAACAAATCATCACTTTTGTTGGATCTCACAATAACATACATCTAGCACATTTTTGCGTCATGATACCTCACATGCCAACTTATCAATCTAGCGAGAATAGAAATGAATGGAAGAAGCAACTAAAGAATGAATATCCTTCTCATCTTAGTGATCTATGGACAATGCAATCCCCCAATAACATATACCCAGAGAAGAATTGCCTATCGCTTTAGAGTTTTCACTCCCAATACTCCAAAGGAATAGGGACGGCATATCGAGTTCCATGCGACCAAACACCGCCCACCGTGTGAATTTCCCTTACCAGCCCAGAAGAAGGAGTGTAGCCAGCTATTAATGTCCTCAAAGACCCATTGTGACACCTCCAAGATCATGAGGTGATGAATAGGGCGGGCCACAATGACTGACTTGACGAGGACGAGACTGCCCGGCGTTTGAATAAGCCCACGCTTCCATGCTCGGACAAAGAGCCGAACCTGATGAAGCATAGGTTGCCACTCCGTTTTGGTCAGTTGCGACTTGCGAGATGGCTGCGGAATACCTAGGTATTTGCACGTGAACGCTCCAATGCCGCATTGCAGAATCCCTCCTAGCCACCCGATTGCGATCAATCTCAAAGCCTCGGATAAGAATAGCTGAAGACTTTCTATAGTTTACTTTCAATCCCGAGGCCTCCCCAAAAATCTCAAGCGTGGCACTAACAAAGTTCAGCGCCTTAGTGGGCTTTGTGTGGCAGAGACACCAGTGAAAGAACTGACTCCTCCCTCACCATGGCCTTTGTGAATAGCGTCGTTAGGGCATCCGTGGTAATCAGAAAAGGCAGGGGAGAGATTGGGTCGCCTGCCTCAACCCACAAGCGTGGGCAAAACTTCGTCTCAGCACACCATTGACAATGACCTTTGTAGTTGGTGATTGAAGCAGGATCGCTATCAACCTGAGCCAGGTAGGCAGACACCTTGTAAGGGCATCTCAAGCGTCGGCCCCAAAACAGAAACACTACTTGCCCGTGGACTGGTCCAGACTCGTCCACCGAGAGTAATACATAAGCCGGCCATTGAACGTGTGCCCTAAACCTCCGGCTGCCCGCAGTACAAACTAATTTAGACATAATTCACGCAAACATGATGGAGTTTATTAAAACTAGAATAAGTTCAGGCATAACTTACATAAACCGGATGATATTTCGTCATTTAAACTAAAAACATTAAAAAAAGAAACTAATTTGTAACGGACAGTGACCTCATATGCCCGGTGAGGCTGGCCGGAGAATCTCCGTCACTGTCGTCGTCTTCGTCGTGTCGGGAGCGAAAGGTCGCGGGGGTGCGGCAACCCAGCTAAGCCATTGTCTAGCACTCGCGTAGTAGCCGCTCTGCCTCCTCCTATGCCATGCAGAGAGCCACCGCAGCTAACACGGGCCCTGGCTGGAGAGCCCCGTCCCCTGGCATCGGCGATGGCGGTCTCGTTGTACGACAACTCCTCGCCAATCTTGGCGAGCACCCTAGGAAGACGGCGTAGTTGCCGCACGGACGTAGCTGCGTTGGCCACCAACCATTCGTGAGCCCAGGTCTCCGCGAGGACCCAGAACATCACCTCATCGGAATTCGCAAACGCCGAGTAGTGTGTTGCCTCCCTGCCGCCCTCTCCTGGGCTGACACGAGGCTCCGCAATGACGATGAGATGCTATGAACATGGCCATTGAGGTAGTGGAGCAGGCTCCCACGCATCTTTGCGATCGCAGAGCACATCCACCTTGCGGCTTTATCGTACTAGGAGTCGGCTCATCAATGCGGCGGCAACACTGGCTCCTCCTTCACGTACGTGGTGCCCAACTTGTACGCTGTACTTGAGGGAGGCGGGCTCCACCTTGACGCATCGGAGAGGCGGCAACGACGGCTTCTCTTGGACGCGGTGGCAAGGCCGTGAAGCCGACTCCTCCTTGTCACAGGTTGGAGGCGGCGAGGCTAGCACGAAAGCCGCGGTACCGGAGCGATCGCTCGATCATGAGCTTTATCTTCTCTTATTACTCCTCATCCGTGATCACCGCCTCCGCGAGGAGGCATGGCTGCTGCAGCGGCCGCTCTTACGTATCGCGGGAGGAGATGATGATCTCTACTTGGAGGAGCCGACTATCGTGAAGGTCAACGACCCTATAGAGCGACGCCGGTTGTGCCAAGATCTAGATCTGGAGCCGCCGCCTACCGTCGTGGATAACTAGCACTTTGATGTCACATTGCGTACCACTAACGGGCATAAATGACGCTTAGTGTCACATTCATTCTGGTACAGACTGACCGGCATAAACGCGCGAAAACTGTTTCATGCGGCGACGGTTTTTCGGGCAGACAGGGTTTTGAGGTGGACCGTTGTGTCGGATGCCTACGCGGTGGCTGTCCGGCCGCTCGCAAAGCTCCCCTGGTTTGTGTTTGATGTGTCAGATTTCATACAACCGGACACGTTTGACCAATAGGACATTGCATTGGATGGCAAACTGCGTCTGGACAGCAGTATCTAGGTTTGCGGGTTTTGAGAGTCCAGTGTGGAGATGCCCTAAATTCCCAGTTCACATGCATGCTTGAGTCCTGAACCTCTCCAGATATTAAAATTTCTTATTAGAACCATTCCTTCCGAAAGAGCCCTGAAATGATTGGGTAAAGATAAGTAACAGTTTCGTGCTCTCGCGAAAATTCATGAGGAAAGGATGAGTAATTCGCAGGGCACGCAAATGCGGGAGCACACACCTTGCTAGTCCTGCCTGACTGCCTGATTGCCCCGCGATTCCCAAAGTAGTTGAATTATGCATGAGGGCATAGTGAACTTTATGTTTTAGTCTCTGAAACATAAAATTTTGCATCTGAAATTTACGATTTTGTCTGTCGCTCGTATCAACACTCGGAGTGAAAACTTCAAGTGGTTTTTTTCGTCGGTCGCAGGTGCTAAAATTGTTATTTTGTCGGGCGCTCATACTAAGTTTCAAAAGTTAAAACCTAACATAATATTTAAAAATTCATCAATTGATATTCAAAATGGATCTTATTTGAAAGTCCTCGTCATTAGATGCGTGGATGAATACATAACTTAATTCAAACTTTTCGTTCAAATGATATGAGGAATTAAAAATCAAAAGCCAAAAGAAAAGTCTTGCACAAGAGGCTCGGTGCCCGTGCACCTGCTTGCCATAAATCCTCTCGCAGATAAGGATAACACACTACAATGAGGTCTATGAGATGTTAGTCAGCGGCTCATTTATCTTCAAAATTCATTAGTTATCTGATCGCCAGATGTTAACACTGCATTGTTCGTGAGAGAGAGGATTTATAGCATGAAGGTGTGGGGGCACGTAGATTTGCGGCCGCTCGATTCCCTCGTGATTGAAAAGTGGGTTTGGTCTTTACATGTGCTTTGGCCCTTAAGTACTTTATATGGGGTCCATGCGCGCAACTTTTGGCAGCTTTTGCTGGCTTTACTCATCCCTCATCCCATGCTATTTTTTCTAACATTTAAATTTAAATCTATTATATCTTTTAAACCAAAAGTCTAATTTGAATTTCGTTTGCATTTTAAGGTTTCTTGTGGCGAGGGACTACAAATAAGATCCATTTAAAATATGTTTTGATGATCTTTTTCAAAATCTGTTAAATTTCAACTACTGAAACTTGGTAGGAGCGAACGACAAAATCGTAAGTTGCAAACACTGAAACTTAAAACTTGGTGTGCTCACGGGCGGAATCCAATAACTTTGCAGATCGTGAGCCAAATCGGGGCGTCGGGCTAGTTTCAAGTACTAAAACTTGATAAAATCAGCAACTTTTAAAAACTAAAACTGTAAACCCTAAACCGAGAACCATAAAACCCTAAAAGCATATGAAACTTGGTTAAACTTGATGAAACTTAGTCAAACTTAATGTCGTATTAAAGTATGGTCTTGTTCAAAAGTTCTTTTCACGACAAACACAAATATGTAGACAAAGCAATAACTTCTGGCTCAAAAGATATAGTAGATTGAAATTAAAAGATGAAACCGAAAATATATGGGATGTGGGATGCATGGCGCATGCCACTTTGGCAAGACCCACTGAAAGCATCCACGGATGAACACTAATCCAAAGTAATTAAAGCCCTAGTATTAGACATTTTACCAATATTAAAGCAATCAAACCGTCGGGAAGGACTACTTAGGCAGGAGCCTGCACCCGACCTTGGTGCTCGTGTGAATTTGCGATATCGGTGAGCCTGCCCCACTTTCTTCCCTACTATTGTATATGATGTGTGATGTGCAACTAATCATGCATTAGCATTACTTCATTTGTTCGTAAAGAAAATCGCCATTTTTGTTGGATCTCACAACAACATACATCCAACACATTTTTGTGTCGTGATACCTCCCATGCCAAATTATCAGTATAGCGAGAATAGAAATTAATGGAAGAAGGAACTAAAGAATGAATATCCTTCTCATCTCAGTGATCTATGGAGCATGCAATCCCCTAATCACATATATGTATATAGTATTGGACTAGCATGTGCCAATACCAAGGGGGTGAGGGATAGAAATAGTCTAAAAAGGGGTCCATGTGTGAATAATAGAGCTAGGGTAGTTGAAGAAAGTAAAAAGGGTAGAGTAACTGAGAGAATCACTTAAGTAGTTGGATCCTCCCACTACTTCCATTTATCCCAATATGCACAAATGTCCCCTCATCATACTTGCCATCAATAACAACACTAGTTCCACTACTATCATCAATATGCTTGTAGTAAAGAAGTAGTGACTTGTTCCCCAAAAAGGCAGTAGTGAACTATAAAACATCAAGTATTTTTACCACGCACAATCACAAAAATCATGTTGCATTTGGTTTACTTAAGTCAAGCTTTCATGGATACTGTTGCTTTCGATGGAATGTGGATATTACCAATCTAATTAAACCATATAGCAAATAAACTACAATTCATATTGCACGCCACTAACTAGTAACTTATTTTTAGTTTGAAAAGGAAGATAAGGTCAAGCTTACCAACCCAGCTTCGAATGCACGCAAGCATAACTTTGTTACAAAAAAATACAAGATATCAAGGACAAATTAATCAGTTTACAAAAGAGAAGAAATTCTTGAGACCATTATCTTTGCAGTGTGCTTTCCAACAGTCATGTTCTCTAACATGTACCATATTCCTATCAACCGGGACCAAAATTTCATGCACATCATCATGTTCATTGTGCTGCGTCTAGTGTCAAAAGACCCTGTAATTGTACGCTTGTTGTGATAATGTGCAGCTCTTATCTCAGCAATTGAAAGTCATTTTGGCCATTCTAAATGCAAAAGAACACATATGGATGTTGTAGGCTGAAACATGCCAAACAAAACTCATATTGCTTCTACCTATGGTGGCAAGTGCTCACATTTTTCCCGAGGGAATGTAGGTAGCATAGTAGGAAAAATGGTCCGCGCGTTGCAACGGAAAACATAAATATTACACACACTTAGCCTAACGCATGTCCCATGCAACTCCACCTCATTTATTTCAACATGGCTCACATCCGTGTCGCCGCTTATCCTCCTTTGCACCCTCGCCATGGGTAGCCAAGTTAGCCCAATGTGTCTAGACATGGTCAATCCCAACGCAATTGGCTCATCCATCTCATACCACACATGGCATTGGACCGCGACAATGCAAATGAATGTTTAAGCTAATCTCTTGAGTTGCACGGGAGCACCACTCTTTGTGAGTTTCGTGCTGTACATGTTCCATACACTATCCCCGCACCTGGTCCATTCATCATCCATCATACCCCCGTTTGCTTTTGAACATGAACCTGTTTCATGGAGGGATGGCTGTCCTCCATGTGTCCGGGCCTTTCACCATGCATGCTTGCAACTAATATATATGGAACAAAAGCACATTGTATTAACTACAGCTACTTGAGTAGTCCGCTACGTGTATTAGGTCTCTTCGCCAGTCTATTTGAACCCTGGACTCACATCGAAATCACAAACTTTTATGTGGTGGTAGAAAAGAAAAGATAAATAGAACTGCATAAAAAGGATAATTATCTACCTGCACATTACATGTGGTATAAGATGCAAATTTACTATTTAAAGACAATGGTAATCTTCCCCGCAAAAAAGAGACTTTTCAATTTTCTATTGTTGAGTTGGACTTGCGGGAATGATGTTTGTTAATGTCGCTTCCACATTGGAGGCTCCATGGTTCCATCACCATAATGGTGTTTTAAAGAGACATTTAATGATGTTTGTCCAAGAATGTCGATTGTCATGGTTCCAGCACCTCGGTGTTGCTTTGTTGGCTGTTCACACGATAGCCATATATATTTGTCCAGCCAGCCTTAGGCACACCGAGTGGCAGAACTGGAAAATATTTATTAGGGGGGCCAAGTGATGTTAAAACAGATTGGGGAGGGCCAAACAATGAAAAAAATGAGCTTTTAGCAGCAAATAATCACTAAACATGTATTGTTCATAATAAAAGTAGTAGCACAACACTGATGTTGGGGGGTCAGGGCCCCTGCTGGTCCCCCTGTCTTCGCCACTAGGCGCACCTCCTTCATATGTATGTGAAGTGCCATGGCCATATATTTTTCCATGAGCTATATATCCTCGAGCCAAGTGGAGTATGCATGAAAGAATTAGACGATTCTTCTATTAATTTCCCTGGCGTAGCTGGGCCATCCTGGACTTGAACCAGAGACCTCGTTCGTGAAGTAATTCATCGCCCCTATGATCGAAACCAATTGTGAGAGAATCAATAGACTCCTTTTCTGGAGCGATTGATCCTTCCCGAACGCAGCATACAACTCCCCGTTTCACTGCGCTCTTCAAGTGTGCTTCTTACTCCTCCTCCCGCTTACCATGGCAAGTCCTTGGGAAATAACTCCGATGGACAGAAAAAGGAAGGCGTTAAGAGACCCTCCTTGCCCAACCCTAGATAATTTTGTTGGCTGGTTGTTCATACCCTGACCTTATATATTGGTCCAGCTAGCCAAAGCACACCTTCTTTATATGTATGTGCAGGTCATGGTTCCAGCACCTATGTCTTATTCACCTCGTCCATATATATACCCTTTGTCGACGAGACCCATTATTCTTTGCTTATTAATCCTCAACACGGTTTACCGATTTGAAATCACAGACATATATAAATTGTTAAATAGGATGTAAGAAGCAAGGCGGTATTATTTTATACAAAAATGGATCAGATATCAAACACAGAACCATGGGCTCGGTTGGTTGTATGTACTATTTGGGGATAGACCACATGTTGGGGTTCAATCCCCATAAAGCCCTTATTTTTTGCGTGGGCTGCCACTGCAGCTGGGCCGGCTTATAGCACACGGTCGGCCTGGTAGCTGGACCAGCGTACCACTTGGAGCTGCCCTCAGAGGGAAAAGCGAGAGAGCAGTGCATGGTTCTGCGGTTAGCTCTGTATGATAAAGTACTCCCTCCGTTTTTATTTACTTTGCAAATTAGCTTTGGTGAAAATCAACCTTCATAAACTTTAATAAAGTTTATAGATAAAAATATTAACATATACAATAACAAATCAATATCAGTAGATTCAATAATGTACTTTCGCATCATATAGATTTGTCACGGTAAAGGGTTATATTTTTTTCATAAATTTGATCAAATTTTACAAAGTTTGACTTCAGCAAATATAATATGCAGGGTAAATAAAATGGAGGAAATAATCAACTTCCAATTTCCCACACAAAAAGGTCACCGCTTTCCAAAACGTCGTCGTACTCGCGATAATTCTGGGAAGAAGACAATGCCCTTGCCAAACTAAATCCTTAAGGATATTCTTCATAAGACTTCAGTTTGGTGCTCGGCAACCATTCATTGTTCATGGGAAAATCAAGCAATCCCGATGCAGGTTTTATGTTTTTTTTCTTTTTTGAGAAGGGGGTTCATCCTAGCCTCTGCATCAGAAAGATGCATACGGCCAATATTATTAATAAGTAAAAGATCCAACATAAGTCTCCAAGTCTCGCACACGGTAGTACTCAAATGCTCACAAGAGCAAAACAAAAAAGGCAAACCACAACCGCCTGGCATAAAAATATAGGAGCATTACATGCTTATCCTATTGCATGACCGCCATCCAAACCGGTTGAAAATATCCCGTGCTACCATCTCCCATCGGGTAGACGCAGTAACCAAACGCTCCCTGGCCTCCGGCGGAGTGGGTAGCGACCACATACGGATCAACGCAGTGGCTCTGAAGATAACCTGCAAAAAACTGAATGGTTATTGTTCTGCTAAAAACCAAATCATTTCTGCTGTTCCAGGCTGCCCAAAATAAAGCACAAACGCTTACAGGAATGTGCCTCGCTGTATCTGAATCTATCCCATCGAGCCACGTCCCAAATAACGTGTTGATAGAATTCGGCGGATTAATATTAAAAGCAATGTGAACCGACCGCCACAAAATATTGGCCAGCGGACAATCAAGAAAGAGGTGTTTGATAGATTCATTATGGTCACAAAAACTGCATCTTGCAGATCCAATCCAGTTACGTTTTGCCAAATTATTCTTAGTCAAAATAACTTGTTTATGCACAAACCACATAAACACTTTGATTATCAAAGGAACCTTAACTTTCCAGACATGCTTCGAGGTAGGAATCACGCTAGAGTTAATAACATCCAGATACATGGATTTGACCGAGAACACTCCGTTCTTAGTGAGTTTCCAACACAGCTGATCTGCATGTTGAGACACACTAGTATAAAAACACCTAATAGTCCTGGTTCGTAAGGGCCTTTAGTCCCGGTTCATGAACCGGGACTAATGGGCCGTTACTAATACCTCCACCCATTAGTCCCGGTTCAAACCAGAACCGGGACCAATGTGCCTCCACGTGGCCCTGTGCGCCGAGCCCAGCCAGGGGGCCATTGGTCCCGGTTGGTGGCTCCAACCGGGACCAAAAGGCATCCACGCGTCAGCATTCCAGTAGCTGGGGTTTTTGTTTTTTTTTTGAAAGGAGGGGAGGTTGGGGGTTTGGGGGGGTTAATTTAGGTGTTTCATATATTGTGTTAGATAGCTAATTAATAGAGAGAAGCATCCTCTCTTATGTCCGTGCTTGGTCGACGCTACGTACTATATATACATAAGGGATCGAGAGAACCATTCAGTACAGAAGTTCATCATACATACCGAGAGAAGTGATCAATCGACCTCTCCTTCTCCGAGAGATTGGTCGAACAACAAGTTTTCGTATCATGTATCCGACGCTACTGGCTACATACATGTACAATATGTATAAGATCTCTTAATTACAAACCCCTAGCATTTGAAATCAATTTCCACGTGGTATTCTCCGGCTTTATTGATGACGTGGTCAAGAAAGAATCCCGCCAATTCCTCTTGAATTGCTTTCACGCGATCTGGTTCTAGGAGTTCATTCTGCATCTGCCACGTCTAATTTGAAGAAGGGGGTTAATTAATACATATATATGAATGAAACTCAACAGAAATGATGGTGTAATAAAATGAAATTGTGAATACTATTGCTTACGCACTTCATATTGTCTTTGAGAGTAGCCCCGTTTGTTTTTCAAAGTCGCGGTGTGGATGAACTCGCACACGTAGTATCCACAGAAATCATTCCCTTCCTCCTGCCACAAGCACTTTACGAGAAATAGAGGTCAATCAAACTGATAATGAAGCATTATAAATGGCATTGATGAAAGTATAGCTATAGAATCAAGGGGAGATGCACGCAACTAGCTAGCCAGTAGTACTTACTTTCGGCCATTTATATGTCAGCTCCTTCGGCAGTCCCGGAGTTTCTGCGGTGAACTATTTCCAAACCCTGCAAGACGAAGAAAATTATTATTATTACTTGAGATATCAGGAAATGAACAAAAAGTTGCCGATATGGTGCGATAATGATCGATTGAACTTATTTGCTGAGCATTTCAGTGATGTCCGCATAGGATTTGGGATCTTTCCGTCTCGAGTCTAAGACGGTTACTAGTCCATGCTCAAGCTTAATCTCCAGAAGAATATAGTGGTACCTGCGCACGCATGCATTACTCATCAATTACATTACTATAAGCTTGCTTGAGTAATAAGGGAAACCGAATATGCACATGACAGTAACATTCACGGGCCGTTGTAAGGAAAGAGTATGGTATCTTTGTTTTGATTTTTGATCAACGATTGTAGCAAGTTGTCCTCGGCCTCTTTGACGTTCTTTTCAACCAGAAATACATCTATGATATTTGTGTTAATGAACCCAATATCATAAATTTCTTGTTTTTTGCACTCGACGATCTTCAATCTGCATAATATATTGAGGATAATTAATTATAAATACATGCAATGAAAGAGCCGAGCTATATATAGAGACTTAATGACAGAAATAGTACTTACAGGCAGTAGCAAAAGACCATTAATTTATCGAGGGCCTTTTGATTGAAGAACTCGAAGAACTCCTCAAATGGAATAGTCAACAGATCATTTGCAACGAGATCATGCTCCTATTTAATATGCAGATACAAAGCATTCTTACCCTCAGACTCTCTGCAGGTTTCCATGTACCAATTATGGAATCTTCGCATCATTGTTGTCAGAGATTTTTCATCTTTGACGAGAGGCTTCCCGTACTCGTATCTATGTTCGTCCACCTCCAAGAAATCAGGAAGTGCATCGTCAGGCAGGTAATCGTCAAGATTGCCATAACCGGCCACCGTCCCCGGAGCATTAGACACATTGAGCGGGGGGGCACGATTGCTGTGCTTGTTCGCCGAGCTGGGCAATTATTTTCCCCTTTGCTCGTTCTTTTAACCTTTTAGCACTGACAGTAGTTCCCGACCGCTGGGCTTGGAGATATGTTTGTTCAGTAATGCGCTCATAGTTGGTTCTCGGCGGAGACTTTGGTGGTTTCCTCAGGGCGTCGAGAGTGCGCTTTGCTTTCACCGGATCTACCTTCTCCTCCGGAGGTGGATGTCTCTTTGCTTTCACCCCTTCAAAGAACTCCTTCACGTGGGTTCGCACAATCGTATCGTTTTCCTCCTCGGATGTCTCGCACGGTAACTTCTCTAGAGGCTTGAGAGATGATGGACCGTATTTGTATTGCCTCCCGCCTCTGGTTGTGCTGCTAGATGCCGGAGCAGATGGAGCGGCTGCGGCGTCTGTCTTCTTTCGTGCTTGCTTACGAGGCGGAGGAGAAGGAGTACGACGGGCTGGAGCAGCCGGGGCGGCGGCGGGTCTCTTCCGCCCTTGCTGGCGAGGCGGAGAAGGAGGATGCTGCTGGCTGCTCGGGAGCACTGGTGCAGGCGGAGAAGGAGGCGGAGTGCCGCCATGCGCCGGAGAAGGAAGCGGAGTGCCGCCACGCGTGCCCTGATCGTCACTCGCTGGAGGAGGAGGCGGTGAAGGAGGCGGAGTGCCCTGACTCGCCGGAGTAGGAGGAGGAGGCGGAGGCGTCCAGTTCAAAAGGTTGATGAGCTCCTTCTTCCATAGGCATGGAGTCTTCAGAGCAGAACCCAGCCTAGTCTCCCCTTCACCGGTAGGGTGGTCAAGTACGAGGTCCTCAAATCCCTCCATTATTTCATCCACCATCACCTTAGCAATATCCTTTTGGAATCGGCTGGCAGTGATAAGTTGTGCCGGGTCCACTAGGATAAACTTGGCCAACAGCCGCCTTGACCTTGAAAGTCATCCATCGAGCCATCATGTGGCAATTTTGAGACTCCGTGATACCATCCACGGGATAGCTGGCAGGAGCCGTTAAGACATGCTCCGGCTGGAGCAGCTCGGTGGAAGCCACGCTGCTTCTCGGCTGAGATGGCGGGGTAGCTTCGGGGGAAGCTTCGGCAGGTCGTTTGCTGCGATCTGCAGCTTCTCGTTCCTCTTCTCGATCCTCTAGCCCCATTACCCTTTCGTGCAGCGCCTGCAGTTGGTCCTGCTCCAGTTTCTTCCTCCTCTCGTGTGTTTTGTAACCCCCTGCGTCCGGAAAACCAACCTTCCACGGAATGGAGCCTGGCGTGCCTCGTGTCCGTCCAGGGTGCTCAGGATTCCCAAGGGCCATTGTGAGCTCGTCCTTCTCCCTGTTTGGAAGGAACGTCCCTTGCTGCGCTGCATCGATATAGTGTCAAAGGTTCTTGACTGGTATTTCCAGTTGCTCGTCCGTCCACTGGCAAAACCCTGTTACAGGGTCCAAGGTTCCACCAGACCCGAACAACCAAGTCCGGCAACGGTTTGGCCATCTCATTGTCTCTGGTTCGATCCCTTTTTCAAGCAGATCATTCTCAGCCTTGGACCACTTAGGCCGGGCTTCCAGGTAGCCACCTCAACCCGTGCGATGGTGAAGCGTCTTCTTCGCAACATTTTTCTTGTTTGTCTCCGACATCTTCTTACTCTTTTCCGATGTCTTGTGGGCCACAAATGCGGGCCAGTGATCTTTGATCTTCTCATATTTGCCGATGAATTCTGGTGTCTTTTTATTTTTGACAAACTGGTTCAGCTCTTTCCTCCACCTCCTCATTAGGGTTGCCATCTTCTTAAGAGCACAAGACTTGATTAATTCCTCTTTAACTGGGTTCTCCGGATCTTCCTCTGGCGGTAGGGTGAAATTTGCCTTCAGCTCAGTCCAAAGATATTCTTTCTGCGTATCATTGACATAAGACACCTCAGGGTCTTCCTCCTTAGGCTTATACCATTGCTGGATGCTGATCGGGATCTTCTCCCTAACAAGAAACCCGCACTGAGAAGAAAATGCCTTCCTTGTCCGGATGGGTTCAATTGGTTCGCCGTCGGGCGCGATTTCTATGATCTCAAACTTTTCATCCGAGCTCAACTTTTTCTTCGGGCCTCGTCTCCTTACCGAAGTTGTGCTCGATCCGGAGGGCTAGAAATTATAAGGAAGAAAGACGAGAGTAATTAATATGTGTACATATACCAAAACAATGGAAGCATCAATTAACTAGTCAGCACGGGCTTAACTAATATATATATACCTGGTCGGGCTTGGTTCGGTCACCGGAGCAGTCAGCACGGTCTCCTTCTTGTTCCTCCATTGTGTCACCGGAGCCATCATGAACATAGTCCTGTTCTTGTACCAGCATTAATGGGCCGAAGCCATCATGGACATAGCCCTCTTCTTCACCCCGTTCTTCCAGCTGACCAACAACGATGTCGAGGAGAAATGACGCAACTTCATCCCTTCCATTTGAGATTATGTCCCTCAATATCGCTTCTGCTTCTTCGTCTCGGCAGTGCTCCATAGTTTTTGCAAATATTTACAACATGTTTATATATGGTACAGATGGAACTAGTGGCAAACATAGAACGAGCCAGCTAATCACAATAAGGAATCATGTTAGTGGCCTCGACGCTGCTTCTCTAGGGTTTGGGGTCGCCTCGACACAACAACGCTTCGAGAGAGTTAATTTGTCGGGTAGGAGCGCGGCGGGAGGGGGTAGGAGACCAACATCGTTTTCTCTCTAGGGTTTGGGTGTCCTCAAGAGTTTTGGTCGAGCGAGAGGGCCGAGGGGGGGTCTTTATATCGACCGCCCCTCATGTCGAAGTTATCTCGAGGGTGTTATATCGACAACGACGCGACAATGACGAGAAAGGAAAATAATTAAGGAAAAGGAAGAAAAGAGGAAGAAGGAAGAAGGAAGAAGAAGAAAAAAGAGGAGAAGAAGAAAGGAATAGAGGAGAAGAAGAAAAAATAGAAATTTTTTCTATTTTTTCTTCTTCTCCTCTATTCCTTTCTTCTTCTCCTCTTCTTTTTCTTCTTTTTTCCTCTTCTTATTTATTTCTCCTCTTCTTCCTCTCCTCTTCATCATCTTCTTATTTTCCTTTTCCCTCTCAT
>NC_057813.1:619278016-619278698 GCF_018294505.1 Triticum aestivum
ACGAGGAGCAGAGGCGTCTGGGCGAGAAGAAAGAGATGGGTTTGGGCGAAAACTGCTAAGTCCTTTATATATAGCAAGAGCATTGGTCCCGGTTGGTGGCACCAACCGGGACTAATGCACCCTTTAGTCCCGGTTGGTGCCACCAACCGGGACCAAAGGCCTCTTTTTCGGCAGCCCAAAGGGCGGGAACCGTCGGCCTTTGGTCCCGGTTGGTGGCACCAACTGGGACTAATGCCCAACCTTTAGTCCCGGTTGGTGCCACCAACCGGGACCAAATGCCTCTGTGCTGCCCGCCTCGGGACCAAAGTTTAGTCCCACCTTGCTAGTCGAGAGGGGCGCGCAGTGGTTTATAAGCCCCACTGCCGCACCCCTCTTGAGCTCCTCTCCACCACAGGCTTTCGGGCCTACTTGCTATTGCTTTGCCTGATGGGCCTTTTGGGCCTACTGCGGTCCTGAATCCTGGCCCATAGTAGGGTTTCTAGTCGTATTCAGGCCGTGGCGGCCCAGTAGGAGGCATTTTTGGTGTTTTTTTTTCTTTTCTTTACTTATTGTTGCTATATTTATTTATTTTCAAGTTTTTTTCTTTTGTTTTCTGCATTATTTATTTTCTTTTGTTTTTTGCTTTATTTTTTAATTGTTTTTGCTTTTAGTTTTAGGAAAATTATAAACTTTCTGTTAGTGC
>NC_057813.1:619279035-619295969 GCF_018294505.1 Triticum aestivum
TCTGCATTATTTATTTTCTTTTGTTTTTTGCTTTATTTTTGAATTGTTTTTGCTTTTAGTTTTAGGAAAATTATAAACTTTCTGTTAGTGTCATTAGTTTTCAAATTTGAAAACACTTTTTTGTTTTTTTGTTTTCTTTCTTGCTTTATTTATTTTATTTTGTTTCTACTTACAACAAAATACTTATTGATGCTATTTTTAATTATTACGAGGGCCGAACCATAAGACATTAAAGCATTTCAAATGAACTATGAAAAAGTTGAAAGTTGGCATGGTATCATAAATTGACCCACATAGCATGTGCATGTACAAAACGGAAAATGGTATCATACTCGTGAGTTACAAAGTTGGCATGGTATCATCATAATAGTTGCAGGAGAAAGTCTTCACTTTTTCTTCGCTTGTGTCATTTTCTTATTGCGCCGTAACCATGGATAATCTTCATCGTTTATCAGGATGCTGGGGTCAGCCTTGACTTTGAAGGGAGGAATTTCATGAAACTTTTCATAATCTTCAGATATGTCTGTCTTGTCCTCCACTCCCACGATGTCCCTTTTTCCTGAAAGAACTATGTGGCACTTTGGCTCATCGTATGATGTATTCGCTTCCTTATCTTTTCTCTTTCTCGGTCTGGTAGACATGTCCTTCACATAGATAACCTGTGCCACATCATTGGCTAGGACGAACGGTTCGTCAGTGTACCCAAGATTTTTCAGATCCACTGTTGTCATTCCGTACTGTGGGTCTACCTGTACCCCGCCTCCTGACAGATTGACCCATTTGCACTTAAACAAAGGGACCTTAAAATCTACTCCGTAGTCAAGTTCCCATATGTCCACTATGTAACCATAATATGTGTCCTTTCCCCTCTCGGTTGTTGCATCAAAGCGGACACCGTTGTTTTGGTTGGTGCTCTTTTGATCTTGGTCAATCGTGTAAAATGTATTCCCATTTATCTCGTATCCTTTCCAAATCAATACAGTCAAAGATAGTCCCCTGGACAACAAGTACAGCTCATCACAAACAGTGTGATCACCTCTGATACGTGCTTCCAACCAACTGCTAAAAGTCCTGATGTGTTCACATGTAATCCAGTCGTCGCACTGCTCCAGGTGTTTGGAGCGCAGACTGTTCTTGTGTTCATCGACATACGGGGTCACCAAGGTAGAGTTCTGTAGAACTGTGTAGTGTGCTTGAGACCAAGAATATCCGTCCCTGCATATTATTGAGTCCCTTCCAAGCGTGCCTTTTCCAGTCAGTCTTCCCTCATACCGTGATTTAGGGAGACCTATCTTTTTAAGGCCAGGAATCAAGTCAACACAAAACCCGTTGACATCCTCTGTTTGATGGCCCATGGAGATGCTTCCTTCTGGCCTAGCGCGGTTACGGACATATTTCTTTAGGACTCCCATGAACCTCTCAAAGGGGTACATATTGTATAGAAATACGGGGCCCAGAATTACAATCTCGTCAACTAGATGAACTAGGACGTGCGTCATGATATTGAAGAAGGATGGTGGGAACACCAGCTCAAAACTGACAAGACATTGCACCACATCACTCCTTAGCCTTGGTATGATTTCTGGATCGATCACCTTCTGAGAGATTGCATTGAGGAATGCACATAGCTTCACAATGGCTAATCGGACGTTTTCCGGTAGAAGCCCCCTCAATGCAACCGGAAGCAGTTGCATCATAATCACGTGGCAGTCATGAGACTTTAGGTTCTGAAACTTTTTGTCTGCGATATTTATTATTCCTTTTATATTAGACGAGAAGCCAGTCGGGACCTTCATACTAAGCAGGCATTCAAAGAAGATTTCCTTCTCTTCTTTGGTAAGAGCATAGCTGGCAGGACCTTCATACTGCTTTGGAGGCATGCCGTCTTTTTCGTGCAAACGTTGTAGGTCCTCCCGTGCCTCAGTTGTATCTTTTGTCTTCCCATACACGCCCAAGAAGCTTAGCAAATTCACGCAAAGGTTCTTCGTCACGTGCATCACGTCGATCGAAGAGCGGACCTCTAGGTCTTTCCAGTAGGGTAGGTCCCAAAATATAGATTTCTTCTTCCACATGGGTGCGTGTCCCCCAGCGTCACTTGGAACAGCTAGTGCGTCGGGACCCTTTCCAAAGATTACGTGTAAATCATTGACCATAGCAAGTACGTGATCACCGGTACGCATGGCGGGCTTCTTCTGGTGATCTACCTCGCCTTTGAAATGCTTGCCTTTCTTTCGACATTGATGGTTGGTCGGAAAAATCGACGATGGCCCAGGTACACATTCTTCCTGCAGCTTGCCAGGTATATACTATCGGTGTCAAGTAAACAATGCGTGCATGCATGGTATCCCTTGTTTGTCTGTCCTGAAAGGTTACTGAGAGCGGGCCAATCCTTGATGGTCACGAAAAACAACGCCTTTAGGTTAAATTCCTCCTGTTTGTGCTCATCCCACGTACGTACACCGTTTCCATTCCACAGCTGTAAAAGTTCTTCAACTAATGGCCTTAGGTACACATCAATGTCGTTGCCGGGTTGCTTAGGGCCTTGGATGAGAACTGGCATCATAATGAACTTCCGCTTCATGCACATCCAAGGAGGAAGGTTATACATACATAGAGTCACGGGCCAGGTGCTGTGATTGCTGCTCTGCTCCCCGAAAGGATTAATGCCATCCGCGCTTAAAGCAAACCATATGTTCTTTGGCTCACTTGCAAACTCATCCCAGTACTTTCTCTCGATTTTTCTCCACTGCGACCCGTCAGCGGGTGCTCTCAACTTCCCGTCTTTCTTACGGTCCTCACTGTGCCATCGCATCAACTTGGCATGCTCTCCATTTCTGAACAGACGTTTCAATCGTGGTATTATAGGAGCATACCACATCATCTTCGCAGGAACCCTCTTCCTGGGGGGCTCGCCGTCAACATCACCAGGGTCATCTCGTCTGATCTTATACCGTAATGCACCGCATACCGGGCATGCGTTCAAATCCTTGTACGCACCGCGGAAGAGGATGCAGTCATTAGGGCATGCATGTATCTTCTGCACCTCCAATCCTAGAGGGCATACGACCTTCTTTGCTGCGTATGTACTGTCGGGCAATTCATTATCCTTTGGAAGCTTCTTCTTCAATATTTTTAGTAGCTTCTCAAATCCTTTGTCAGGCACAGCATTCTCTGCCTTCCACTGCAGCAATTCCAGTACGGTACCGAGCTTTGTGTTGCCATCTTCGCAATTGGGGTACAACCCTTTTTTGTGGTCCTCTAACATGCGATCGAACTTCAGCTTGTCCTTTTGACTTTAGCATTGCGTCCTTGCATCGACAATGACCCGACGAAGATCATCATCATCGGGCACATCGTCTGGTTCCTCTTGATCTTCAGCAGCTTCGCCCGTTGCAGCATCATCGTGCACATCGTCTGGTTCCTCTTGATGTTCAGTAGCATCACCGTATTCAGGGGGCACATAGTTGTCATCGTACTCTTCTTCTTCGCCGTCTTCCATCATAACCCCTATTTCTCCGTGCCTCGTCCAAACATTATAGTGTGGCATGAAACCCTTGTAAAGCAGGTGGGTGTGGAGGATTTTCCGGTCAGAGTAAGACTTCGTATTCCCACATATAGGGCATGGACAACACATAAAACCATTCTTCTTGTTTGCCTCAGCCACTTCAAGAAAATCATGCACGCCCTTAATGTACTCGGAGGTGTGTCTTGAACCGTACATCCATTGCCGGTTCATCTGCGTGCATTATATATAATTAAGTGTGTCAAAAATCATTACAGAACATCATGAATAGATAATTAAGTGACCAAATTAATAGAAGTTCATCATCACATTAAAACCAAAGTACATGCATAGTTCTCATCTAACAACATAAAGCTCTGCAGAGCATATAAATTAATTAAACCATACACTGAAACTATGTAAAACATTTCAATGCGAAAACAAATGCGATCATAATCGCAACCAATGTAACAACTGATCCAACGGCATAATGATACCAAGCCTCGGTATGAATGGCATATTTTCTAATCTTTCTAATCTTTAAGCGCATTGCATCCATCTTGATCTTGTGATCATCGACGACATCCGCAACATGCAACTCCAATATCATCTTCTCCTCCTCAATTTTTCTAATTTTTTCCTTCAACAAATTGTTTTCTTCTTCAACTAAATTTAACCTCTCGACAATAGGGTCGGTTGGAATTTCCGGTTCAACAACCTCCTAGATAAATAAAATCTATGTCACGTTGGTCGGCATAATTGTCATAAACAATAAATGAACCAAATAGTTATGAAAAGATAATATATACCACATCTGAATCATAGACAGGACGAGGGCCGACGGGGGCGGATACCAAAACCATCGCACTATATAAGATGCAATAATAAAAGTAAGAAAATTATACAAGTATCTATATAAATATACAAGTAAGATTTTTTTTTTCCTTTTAGAAAGAAGATAAGAACAAGAGGCTCACCACGGTGGTGCTGGCGACAAGATCGGCGCTGGTGATGGACGGCGGTGAGGACGGGGACGGGACGTGACGGACCGCTAAACCTAGACAAATATTGAGGAAAATGGAGCTTGGAGGTCGAGCTTGGAGAGGAGAAAGCTTAAGTAGTGTGGCTCGGGCATTCCATCGAACACCTCGTGTGCATAGGAGGTGAGCTAGAGCACCACAAAGCTCTCCCCTCGCCGGCCACGAAAAACAGAGCACTGGGAGTGCTCTGCTCGCGGGCGAGGGGTAGATATAGGCAACTAATTGGTCCCGGTTCGTTCCACGAACCGGGACTAAAGGACAGCCTTTGGTCCCGGTTCACTTCACCAACCGGGACCAATGGTTGTGGGCCAGGAGCGAGGCGCATTGGTCCCGGTTTGTCCCACTAACCGGAACCAATAGGTCCGGCCGTACCGGGACCAATGGCCCACATGGCCCGGCCGGCCCCCGGGGCTCACGAACCGGGTCCAATGCCACCATTGGTCCCGGTTCTGGATTGAACCGGGACTAATGGGCTGACCCGGCCTGGATCATTGCCCCCTTTTCTACTAGTGACAGCTGGAAATCCATCAATATTCTCACAAGATGGAGCCAGGCCTCCCAACGATTTCCCACTAGCGTCCTCCGAAAATGAATATTGAGTGGAATGGAGTGTAGAACTGTTGCAATGTAAGCACCTCTACATTGAACAATGTTCTACAAAGAAGGATATTGAAGTGCAAGGGGCGTCTCCCCAAGCCACGTATCCTCCCAAAACCTTGTAGCAGCTTCATTACCGACTAAGACCCTTGTCCTATTGAAAAAGAGTGGTTTAACTCTCATCAATCCTTTCCAAAATGGTGAGTCAGTGGGCCTCACTGTCACCTGGGACAAGGTTTTAGAGTGAAGATACTTATTTCGCAAGATCTGAGCCCAAGTGGCCTCCTTCTCGGTAGAAAGCTTAAACAGCCACTTGCTAAGGAGACATATGTTCTTGACTTCCAGATTCTCAATACCTAGACCCCCTTGGTCCTTCGGCCTACAGATGATATCCCATTTAGCAAGCCTGTATTTTCGCTTAAGCTCATTACTCTGCTAAAAGAATCGTGATTGATAGAAATCGAGCCTCTTCCTGACTCCAACCGGAACCTCGAAAAAGGATAGGAGAAACATAGGCATACTTGTGAGGACCGAATTAATCAAGATTAATCGTCCTCCGTATGACATGATCTTACCTTTCCAACAACTCAGTTTCTTCTCAAACCGATCCTCAATGCACTTCCATTCTCTGTTGGTCAGCTTACGATGATGAATGGGTATACCTAACTAGGTGAACGGTAAAGTCCCCAATTCACACCCGAGCAATTGTTTGTAGGCCTCTTGGTCATCATTAGCTCTTCCAAAATAGAACAATTTGCTCTTGTGGAAGTTAATTTTAACCCGGTCAATTGTTCAAATAAGCATAACACGAGCTTCATGTTTCGCGCTTTCGCCAAGTCGTGCTCCATGAAGATGATAATATCATCAGCATACTGAAGGATGGAGACACCTCCATCAACTAAGTGCGGAACAAGGCCACCTACCTGACCCGCATCCTTAGTCGTCCTATTAGAATGGTCCACATGTCTACCACTATGTTGAATAGGATCGGTGACATCGAATCCCCTTGCCTTAACCCTTTGTGTGTTTGGAAGTATTGACCTATGTTATCATTCACTTTAATCCCAACACTCCCTTTTTGCGTGAAGGATTCTACCTGGTTTCTCCAGGTCTGATCAAAACCTTTCATACGCAAAGCCTGTTGAAGGAAGGGCCATTTGACTTTATCGTATGCTTTCTCAAAATCCACTTTGAAAACAACGCCATCGAGTTTTTTTGAGTGAATCTCATGGAGCGTTTCATGCAAGACGACAACCCCTTCTAGGATGTTTCTGTCTGGCATAAAAGAAGTTTGGGATGGTTGCACCACAGAATGTGCAAGTTGCATAAGCCTATTCGTCCCAACCTTGGTGAAAATTTTGAAACTAACATTAAGAAGACAAATAGGTCTGAACTACTCAATGTGAACGGCCTCTGTCTTCTTAGGAAGTAAAGTTATCATTCCAAAATTCAGCTGAAACAATTGAAGCTGTCCAGAGAAAAGCTCATGGAACATCGGAAGCAAATACCCCTTAATAAAGTGCCAACATTTTTTATAAAACTCCGCCGGAAACCCATCTGGTCCTCGAGCCTTATTATTTTTCATTTGTGCAATGGCCTCAAACACCTCTATCTCCATAAAAGGGGCAGTCAAAATCTCATTCTCGTCAGTCGCGAGTTGAGGAACATCCTCAACCCTGGACTCATCTAAGGACCCGAAATTCTCCACCGGAGGTCCGAACAACTACTTATAGTAGTTGGTTATGTAAACTTTCAGATTTTCCTGACCTACAATCGTCCCTTCGTCCTGTTCTAGTTGGAAAATCCTCTTCTTACGATGCTTGCCATTAGCAATCATGTGAAAGAATTGAGTGCTATCATCCCCTTGGACGATTTTGCGAACCTTAGTTCACAGCGCCCACTTCAATTCCTCCTCTCAAAGAAGTTCTTTCAGTCTCAACTCATCCTCCATCTTAGTTTCCAGCTCGCTGGTATCTAAAATAGAAGTTTCGGCTTTTACGTCTAGGGCTTGAATAAGTAAAAGGAGTCATTCCTTTTCAGCCTTATATATCCCATACGTATGCTTAGCTCATCCACGAAGGAAACTTCGTAGATGACGAATCTTACACTGCCATCTTTCAGTAGGTGACCTTCCTCCTGAGTCTTTAGCCCATTCTCTGGCTATTAGATCAAGGAACCCTTCTCTTTCAAACCATGCTAGTTTGAAAGAAAAGCTGTTCTTGTTACCCACATGGGTTTGAGCCCCCGAGTCAACTAGTAACGGCGTGTGATCTGAGATACCTCGCGAAAGCGCCTGGACTGTTACTAGGGGGAACTTTTGTTCCCATTCGACGCTAGCTAGGACACGGTCTAGCTTCTCAAAAGTCAGGATTGGTAACGAGTTAGCCCAACTGAATTTCCTACCCGACAGCTCTATCTCTCTAAGATCCAAGCTCTCAATGATGGTGTTGAACATGAATGACCATCTGCCGTCAAAATTCTCATTATTCTTTTCCTCCCTTCTTCGAATAATGTTGAAATCACCCCCCCCCCACTAATATAGGGAGTTGCTCATTACCACAAATATGGACAAGATCGGCCAAAAAGTCTGGTTTGAGTTCTGGTTGCGCGGTGCCGTATACCGCCATCAAAGCCCAATCAAACCCATCTGCCTTACTTTTGACACGAAACTTTACTGCAAAATCTCCCATAACGACACTCCGAACTTACAAAGAGTCACACTTAACCCCAAGTAGAACCCCACTGGATCGTCCTCGCGGAGGTAGGCAATGCCAGTCGAAGTCAACACCCCCCGATAAAGTGCTAAGAAATTGGGGGGTGAAGGTGTCCCTTCCAGTCTCTGACAGAGCAATAAAATCCAACTGATGCTCAAGAGATGCATCCGCTAGAAACCTTATTTTAGCCAAGTCTTTAAGACCTCTGTTATTCCAGAAAATGCCTCTCATATTTCATCATGAAATGTTTTAGAGGTACGGATCCTAGCACTTCTACACACAGCCGACACTGGGTAAACCTTCCGTTTCCATGTCCGCTTAGGCTTAATGTGATCCTCCGGCCGGTCACCACAACCGGGCTCTGTCGAGATAACCACCGAACCATCTACATGGTTTGAGGCCTCAGGGGAACAGAATCCCTCCTCCAACACCGTCTCAAGAAGTGAAGGGTCAAGATCCGCACACAAACTATCAAGAGCCCTGACCCCTAACGCATCTATGTCCGAATCATTCATGGATTTAACAGCAGCTATGTTACGCATCATTTCCAACGCCCTCTCCGCTTCTAAATCAAGAATGTCATTAACTGATTTAGTGATTTCACTATCATTACTACCAAGTGAAACCCCTAGTTGATTTGCATTATAAACAATCTCATCATTGGTAAAATGCAAAATTGAATTTGATTTATTAACAGACATACCCGTAGTGATCTCAATGTTACGCACCTTGTCCGCC
Organism: Triticum aestivum; assembly: GCF_018294505.1. Lineage (NCBI taxonomy): Eukaryota > Viridiplantae > Streptophyta > Magnoliopsida > Poales > Poaceae > Triticum > Triticum aestivum. Next base: position 619,287,627 of record NC_057813.1, read on the forward strand.
CGCATAGCGCACCTCTGCTGCATGTCATCAATGTACATCTACTCCTGCAACCGACTGCTGATCCGCCTCCCCTCAGATACAGGATCCGGGATCCCTCCAAAGGTGATGACCTCCTCGCGCGTAGCTCTGCTTGGGGAAGGGCCTCCTGCCCGACCCCCAACAGCGGAACCCGGCCTGGGACAACTGGCGCATCACCAAGAGACGACGACGCATCCCGCGACATCAACATGGGAGTCCCATCGAGGACAGGTGCGGCAGACAGGCCTAAGACGGGCGAAGCCAGCCTAGTGGAGCGGTCCGGGGAGCAGGGCTCCAGGTTGGCCACTCCACCCGACCCGCCCACCGTGGCAAGCAGCAACCTGGGAGGAAGGGGTGCGGTTGCCTCTTGCCCGCACACCCCTCCGAACACGGCCGATCTCATAGGAGAGAGCAAAGCCGCCGAGCTCGCCCTAGGCGCCGACGAAGATCGCGACACGGAGCGCCGGGCCACCTGCCCGCAACCTCCTGTCGAATCATCCGCAGCAGCCTCCACCTCCAAAGCAGGATGGGGAGATGAGGGAGCGGAGGAGGCCTCCTGCCCCTCGGCTCCTCCCAACCCAACAAGCTCGGGTAAAAACGGACGCACCACCGGGTCCACCGAATCAACTCGATCACTCCAAAGCCTAGGAGGCACCGAGAAAGCCCCCAAGGATCCGAGATGCAACGTACTCGTCGGAACAGTACTCATTGACCTCTCAGTAGCAGTCTCACCAGTGCTGGACGAATGCGAAGGCCCCTTGGCCTTATCATCATTACTCTTAGCACTATCATCCTGGTTCCCCGAAGCACATCCTCCCTTGGAAGTGTCCATGGTATTATCGTCCTAAAACTCCCGGAAAAGATCGGGATCCTCATACTCGACATCCAGCTGATACAGTACGCCTTCATGCATCCAAGGTACCACATCCGGCAAGAACTCAATGTTAGCAACACTGACAAGCAAATGCGCCACCCTGTGAGCACGTGTGAACTGCATATCCACCTGTTCAGTCTTACCAATCAGAGAACCCACGCTCCAGGTGACCAAGAAACTATCAAGGGGAGCAGATGGTGCCCCGGAGAAACGAACCCAAATCTGAGTTAACGGTGTGCCCTGAGGGTCCTTCTTTTTCCACTCATCAAACTGCAACACATAACTAGTACCAGTGACCCTGCTCATACCAAACTTGAGGATTCTTAGCTGATCCTCCTTAGATGGGAAATCCAGTTTGTATGTCTGATCCGTCAGCTTCAGCAAAGACCACTGAAAATTACCCGGTGCCAACTCCTACAACTGCTGAATGATTTGTGCTTCAGTCAAAGGTCCATGAACCACCTTCACCACTCCAAGGAAGGAGGTTTCAACCACGGGCGTCAAAGGTTCCACACTGGGAGACTCGAAGAACATCAACTCCCAGCAACAGACCCATAGATGTTAACAGACGGTTTAGGCCCCAACAAAAGAGGACACTCTGAAGCTGTATGCTTAGGTTTCCGGCACAAGTCACATAACTCCGCAGTGCATTCAACCATAAAGTGACCCGGTTCACCGCAACGAAAACAGGTCAACTTCTTCTTTTTAGCTGCCCACTTGGACACCTTTTCACCCTCAGACTTCTCCGTACCTTTTTCAGAAGCTGAATCGCAAGTCTGCATGGGCTCCGGCAACGTGACAGCGGCCACGGCCTGAACCGTCTCCACCGCCACCTGCGGTAGAGCCGGTCCAACGGCAGCCACCTACGGCGAGATCGTCGGCGGCTCAGAAACAGTGGTCGGTTGCCGCGGCGGAGGAGGGCGCCGGTTCCCGCCACGGCCTCCGCGGAAACGACCCCGGCAGGGACGGTTATTCGGGCCAACCGCGCCCTCCACGAAGTTGTCGGGCGGTCCTTGGAAGCCCCTACCAATGTTACCTTTATCCAGCCAAGCATAGCCACGCCCACCTCCGGTAGACGAAGAACCCCGATGCAGACCATCACCGTATGCATTAAAACCATCATCACCCCACAGACCGCACGGAGAATTGCGTTTGTCACCCGCGAAGGCTCCCACACCACGTCCATTCATGCCTTGGCCCGTCCCACCACGGCCGCCCGCCATCTGCCTCGGCCACGGTTGTTGCGGCGGAGGTGGCTCAGCCCTAGGCGGCGGTGGAGGCACAGCCCTCGGTGGCGGTGGAGCAGCCCTCGCAGGGGGTGGCGGAGGTGGCGCGGCCTTGGGCGGCGGCGGAGCCACCCTGGGTGGAGGCGCAACCCGTGCGGGCACCGCAGCGGCTGCGCCCGCAGCTCGCGCCGAAGCTACGCCCGCAGCTCGCGCCGAAGCTACGCCCGCAGCCCCCGACGCACTCCTCGATGCTGGCGCGACCCTCGGTGGTGGAGGCAACTTGGGCGGCATCGCAGCCGCACGGATCGCGGACGGCGTGCGGACTCCAATACGGTCGATCCCTTGGTTCAGACGGCGCGAGGAGGCAGCAGGGAACAACCGACTCCCGCGACGGCGAACCCTAGGAATAGCGATGCAGCAACAGGGAGAGAACGTACGTGCATGCGACGACTCCCGATCTGATGCCTCCTCATGCACGTCACCCCTCTCAAGCGGATCGCTGGCTTGGCAGCCCCCTGGGCCTCATGCCCAGTACTAACGAAGCCCACATCGCCATTGCTCACTTGGGGCCCGTCTCAGCCCAAGAGCGAATCCAGACGTTCAATTCTCGCCGCCCGAACATCAGGCACATCGGCAGCCGCTGGCGATCGCTGAGGCAAAGCTCGGCCTCCCTTCTTCTTTCGCCTAGTTACTCTCGTCCGGCACTCGGGAAGAAAAAAGTCGGACAGCGTAATAGCCGGCGGACTCACTTTTGGCAACGGTCCAATCCATGGCTTCACTTTCGGCTTCTGCGAAAGAATCCTAGGACCGAGCGGAATAGAGTTTTTGCAGCCGTCATTAGATTTAAGCAACGAAACAGACGTTACCAAGTCAAGCTTAGGTTGCGGCCGATCAGGCGAGGCCTGCCGATCATCATCGTCTTCCTCCTCGTCGGCAAGAATCCAGAAGCGACCCCCAAACCGCTACGGAGGCTTCGGTCCGTCCTCCTCCATCGCAAGATCCACAACGAGAGGTTGATCTCCGCAGTCCACAGGCACCTGCACACACTCAAGAACCTCGATTTCGTAAATATCAATCAATAAACGCTTACCACTAGCGAGTTCCTCGTTGGTTTCCAGATGTCAACCGGCCAAAATTTCTCCTTCCTCATCTGTGATCGTCGTCCATCGAGACGAGTGCGGGTAGATCAAGCCAGTGATCCATCGCCCAGCCTCCCTAGCATCTTTGAAACGCACGCGCCATTTTGATGGATTCAAAAAAACCCGATCCCGATCCGCCGTCGAGGAACCTCGACGGGAAACCGGGCAGGGCGGCGGATCGTGCGCCACCGCGTGTGCCGCCGACAACGCCGGCCGCATCTCTTCCAGAGGAGAAAGAGGCGGGGGCGGATCCGCCAGGATCGGCATCGGCGGAGACGCCTCCCCAACGCCCGGTGGAGATTCCGGCGAGAGCGGTGGCGGCGAAGTCGCCTCTCCACCGGCCCCCTTGCCCTCTCCATCGCCGGCGGCGGAGTCGCATCTCCATCGCCCCCCTCGTCCATAGCGCTCTGGCACAATATACACGTAACTCAGGTTTTGTGTAAAATCAGCGTAAGAAAATGCACCCGTATACACGCTGGCACAGTCGCACGTGACAGGAAAAGGAAAGCAGGGCGTTGCCTAGCTTAGTTGGCCCCTGGTGGCTTTTTCACGGAGTGCCTGCACGTACGGCGCAGCTCGTTCTCCTAGCAGAAGGGTCAAGGCACGAATCACTTCGTCGCAAAGGCACGCAACCTTCTCAAGTTTTTAAGGGATTATCCTTTCCCTTTGTCCCTGTCAGACGAACTCAAGTTCCCTCGTCGTTTCTCGCTGGATCGAGCCGAGAACGGACAGAACGACAGATACTACTTAGCCACGGCAAGGACCTTTTCAGCACCGGCATCTGGTAAGGTTCCGTCGTGCCGACATGTGTCTGGACAGCGCCTCGGCTCATTTATCTGCCCGGACAACGATGTATCCAAATGGAATCGGGAAACAGCGCGTGTCCACAGTGACACGCCAGTCGGATTATCACCCGGTAGTACTATAGGCTATAGCACTATTCCGTCGTCGACCAAGTCTTAACTTGTGAAGCACGGGCCAACCAGAACCACTTGTAGTACTACTCCCTCTAACCATCACACTAGTGCAGAATGACGCTTTCAGTCACGTCCACCGGCCCCTCAGGTAGCCATTAGCCATATGGATACATGCATGGATACCTTTGCATAGCACTTGGCTTCGAGGAATCGACCAGGCCTGACTGACACCTTGTACGGGTGCAATTCGACTTGGATCCTAGAGTCCTTGCAAATTCTTGTTAAGAACATTAGTTCAGACAGAGCCCAGGCAGAAAAAAATACTACTCTCTCTGTCCGGAATTAGTTGTCACGGAAATAGATATACCTAAAAGTATTTTAGATTTAGATACGTTCATTTCTGCGACGAGTAATTCGGGGCGTAGGAAGTACTTACAAAACACTTGCTTGCGGATTGTTTTATAACGTATTTGTCTTCCTCTCCACTAATCCCTCCCCTTATTAGAGTGGGCCCCTTATTTGTCTTCCATGTAATCATGTAATTTCTGCCAGTGAGTAATTGTTTGTAGATGTGGCGTTACTCCCAAAACAATTCGGTAAAGCAGAGTTAATTATACTACCAGGCTTTCAGCCTCTCACGAAAATCATGAGATGAAACGACATTTTAGTATGATGATCATTGCATACTGTTCCCTATGCATCAACGACCTGTATGTGGGGTGGCAACTAATTCTGTATTGGCGCTACATTGGTTCACGGGACATCAGATCGCCACGTATGTTGAATCTCTCTCAAACTCTGCAGATTTCTGCATCTTGATACATCCCAAGCCGAAATGGCATACTAACGAGTACAAAGACGAGTGAACGAAGCAACTAAAGAATATATCATTTCATCATGGTGATGTATCGACAACCAACCGCCTAATCACATCTATATAGTATTGGACCGGACTGCATGCACACGTACAATCATCTATTGAGTACATATAAGATGAGCTCTTGGCAAAGTGTAGCACTTGGCAATACGGAAGGAAGAGAAAAATTAAGTAGTAGTCTAGGAAGGGGTCCATGTGTAAAGACTAGATCTTAAAGTAGTAGTAGTTGAAGAGAGTAAAACTGGGTAGAATAAATGAGAGAACAGATCATAGTTTAAAAAACCAGACTGGAAAATACCGGAACCAGCAACCCATCGGTTTTTTAAGTGCCACGAATCATTCGAGCAATTGAACCGGAAAAAACCGGTCGAACTGGCCGGTTCCTTGAAAAACTGGTGAACCGGGCGGTTCGATGTCATTTTCAGAAAAGCCCATCAATCCATTTCTTTTTTCGTGAACAAGTTAGGGGTAGACAGGGAAAAGAGGAAAACACCCCGCTTTGTAGGGTTTCGGCCGAAACACTTGATCAGTTAGCTCGTTTCTCCCATCACTTTATCCGGCATTCCACCACTCCTACCCAGCGCAATATCGCTTCCCCACCGCAACTCCTTCTATACCAGGGCACCCTGCGCTGCCCCTCCTGCCTCCCGCAATCACGCGCGAGTGCGCCACTACTACTGACTATTGGGGATGCCGCCGTTTGGTCCAGAGCCTCCATCTACTCCAGTCCAGCCGTCCCACAGGCCCTCCAAAGGACCAGAATTAGTACTACCTCTATTCCAAACGAGCAGGACAAGGACGTCTGAGGCCTGACGGTCGCCTCCCACCGCACCAAACCAGGACTACTACTATGTTGAGCTATAAATTACATGTATATGAATTAGATATTATCATGTAGTTGTTAGTTACTCTGTCGTGTGATTACATCTTTTTTAATCTATTGATTTGTGTATTTATTGCTAAAATATATATTATTTTATGTCTTAAAAAACCCGACAATCGAACCGGTGAACCGGCGGTCAGACCGGTACAAACCTAAACCAGCTGCATCACCGGTTCTACTACCGGTCCTGTTTTTTAAACTATGGAACAGATAAGATAGAAGGGAAAGAGTAAAGATAATAGTCAATTATAAAATTTCAACCTGTCACAAAAACCGTAAGATGAGACGAGATTTTCGTAATGTCAGCCACTTGTATAGTGGTTCCTACGATTCAATGACATGTACTCCCTCCGTACCGAAATACTTGTAGTTGGGTGAAACTATTACAAGTTCCCCCAACTACAAATATTTTGATACAGAGGTAGTATATATACCGTGTGGGTTGGCAACTAATCCTGTATTAGCCTTACATATGTTGACAAGGAAACAGAACACCGCATGTGTTGGATCTCTTGAAAATATATTGGTTGCATATTTTTGCATCTTTTTCTTGAATCACCGCTCCCTCGCATGAATATGTTACTGAAAGGCAGCCAAGAGCAGCGAGTTTCAGAATTACATTGACACGACGGACCATTCAGAGAGTTAGGAATGCCACGAGAACAAGTCGTCCTTGTTACCCGGATTGATTGAGCGGTGCGACCACAAGTCTAAATCAGAGATAATAAGCCTAAAGGTTATTACATAGCATTGGTCGATGAACCTGAATAATCTGTCACTACAAGAAGCCCAAATCTTCCACATATTCGTAAGTAGGACCATTGGCCATATCTTGATTGGCATTTGGTGCGACAGAGCGGCATCCCACAAATCATTGACATCACCGGGCATGGGTGAAATGCCCAAGTGTTGCCAAACTTTACTTGCTAGAGGGCAAGAGATGAAGAGAAGGGCCATCTCTTCGCATATTTTTGCATCCTGATACCTCCCATGTTGAAATATTGTAATAACGGGTGCATAGACGAATGAACAAAGCAACTAAATGATAAACATCCTTTTTAATCAAGCTGATATATCGACACCCAACCACCTAATCACATGCATAGTGTTGGACTAGACTGTGTGCACATGTAAAATCATCTATTGAGTATGTATAATCTATGAGCTCTCAGCAAAGTATCTATATATAGCTCATGGAAATATAGAGGGAGGAGACAAAGAAATCTATAAATGGGGTCCATGTGTGAAGACTAGAACTAGGTGGTTGAAGAGAGTGAAATGGGTAGAATAAATAAAAGAATAGATAAGATGGTGTGGGAAGAATAAAGACAATAGTGAAGTATAAAACTTCACATGCCTTTTCCGAAAATTTCTTTTAGATAACTTCACATCGGTTCTCGAACTCATTTCGCAACTGATGCAATACATATGTAAGAAAAGATCCACCCTTCTCTCCTTCGAGCCAGTCGGCGCTCTTCTCCATCGCTCTTGCTCCGCCCCTCTAAATCCTCAGTAGCTTTGTTGCCCGCCGTGGAAATAGTAGTTAGTTTTTCCACTATGGTGACTAGCAGCATGCTGTTTTTGAGCTTTCCACCGGCGCCTCCAAGCTGCGGTCAATGGTCCCCTTTAGTTTCCTCTCATTATTGTCCATAGTGGACAATGGCCGTAGAAGGAGTTCCAGAAGAGAGCTCCTTCAGTAAGCTTGCGTGCCGGGTGGATCTATTAAAGAAGAAAGAGGCTTCTCTTGATCTACTCTATTGCTTAGGAGGTGAAAGGGCGAATAGTGAGGAGTTAGAGTTTGACTTCCTTGGATACACCACCACATTGAAGAAGGGCCTGAGTTGTGATCTAGAGAGATCTCAGCCACTCTCGTCTGATCTCCTCATCGATGGTGGCTGTAGCAGAGTTACGACATGTGTTGAGGTTCTCATACCTTGGCGGTCGATTACTGGCCTTCGCCACTCCAACGTCAATTTTTCTGGATGAAGGTAGGCCATATGGACTGGTCTGTGATGTCTCCTACTTTTCCTTACTACTATAAAACTGGACAACACTAACTGGCCAAATCATATCATCACTAATTGTTTTTTGGCCGCTCATTGCCTCGGGGTCGGTGATGACCTTGTGCTCAGTGATCGTCTAGTTGGTCGGTCACTAATGACTAGAATTAGTCATCACTGACCGCCCAAATGGTCGGTCACTGATGTACTTCTAAGGATGCAAAAAATGCATCAACCATCTGCATAGAAGATCCCATGAAAACAAACTTGCCACAACAACATTTTCATAAAAGAGCACATACATATACAAGCACTTAATATGTTTTCAGAGAACATCACATATACATCTATCTTCTCATAGAAGATCACATACATACAATCCAAAAACATTGTCTGCCACGGCTATAAA
>NC_057813.1:619296351-619309667 GCF_018294505.1 Triticum aestivum
TATACCTAATTGAAGATCTAACCTTATGCCTTGTCCTCAAACTTTGCTTCGCTAAGATAAACAAGCACACACAGGAACAATCTTAGGATGCAAACATCTGTCTAGTAGAAATTTAACAATCTTAGGACTCAAACTTGCATCAAACGATTCAATGTCTTCTTGCTACTAACATACATCAACAATATTAATATTAAATATCAGCAGTAGGAGACCAATGCGGTATACCTTAGGGGTTGATGAAGAGGGTGCGGTCTAGAATCTTAGCGAGAACCTTACAAACTTATTACGCTTCTTGAGCGGGGCGTCATCCTCGTACATTATGAAAAAGAAGATATTCAGTTCAGCTACATTATCGAGTCATGACTTTTTTTATTTAACAAGTTGTAGACCCAATTAATCCCGGTTGATCACAACTTGGTTTCATAAATAGTTGAACATATAACTTGAGAAAATCTTAAGTAAAAAATCCTCAGGTTAACTGAAATTATTAGCTGAATAATTGAGTTGCTTGATGTTCTATCCATAGCTTGTAAAGCTATTAACTAGTTGCAACAAATAAATACATCTTGGGCATCTACATAAATTTTCTAAAACTTTGGTTAAGTGGATGGGACAAAAATTGACTCTAAGTTGGTCGAAAACAGAATAACATATTATTGCTCCTTCAGTAAGCTCGTGGGGCAGCTGGATCAACGAAAGAAGAGAGAGAGGCTTCTCTTGATAAACTCTATTACCAAGGTGGATGAAGGGAGAACATCGAGGAGTTTGACTTTGACTTCCTTAGATCCACCATCACGTCGGACAAGCGCCTCCTGCCTTGGATCTAGACAATAGAAGTTTCTGTTATCTTAGCTCCTCGTCATGGTGGTTGTGGTAGAGCTATGGTGCATTGGGATTCCCACACCTTAGCGGTTGATTGCTCGCTTCTGCCACTTTGGAAAACTTTTGGACCGATAGGCAGACATATGGAGTTCTGACGACAATGGATCATGTCGTCTCCTTCTTATCCTCCATGGTATGATACCTAAAGGGAGGTACTCTCAGTTTGGCTCGGTGTACGCACCCTCCACCCCTTGCAAGACCCAGTCGCAACGCTACAAAAATCTCTCCATTCCAAGTAGTTTTATCCCGATGATGCAGAGGTTGGTTCGGTGAAGCCTCCTCGAAGAAAATAATACAAAAATGCATTTTGCTTCTAGTGGCTGCGATCTTTATGTAAATTTCCTAGGCCTAGATGTAATTTAATTTTAATATTGGGTCCTTAGGTCAGCCGTAATGTAATGTTTGGAATTTAGTGAGGCTTCTCTTGGTCCTTTAGGACCCTTTTCCAATTAAAAATCACGTTTGCATGTGCCACAAATCACATCAAGTGCACATAAAGGTCGTGGGCGCAAGTCGTCTACCTTGTAGCATGCATGGTCAAGCCACAAATTTTGTGATCACAAATGCACAAAGCTCCTATATTTTTTGTCTCTTTCTTCCACAAAAAACATGAGGTAAAGGTAATACTACTATGAGGGGAAGCCAAGATACAATTAGCGTCAACCAACGCAAGATTATTCCTCTCTATTGGATATTTGTTATACACCATGTTGCGTGGTAAATAATTAGGCATTAGCCCTACTCAGGTTCCTCAAGAAGCGGAGCATCACATTCGTGTTGGATCTCTGATAAACATACCTATTGCACATTTTTACATCATAATACCTCCCACGCCGAATTGTGAGACTCACGAGTACAGAGAAAAATGGACAATGCAACTAAAGAACAAATATCTTTCTCATCATATTGATATACCAACAACCAACTGCCTAAGAACATATATAGTATTGGAAAAAGGCCATGTGTATGCAATATTGAAACTCTCAGCTAAGTAGATATGGCACCTGGCTATACAAAGGGAGGAGAGAACGAAATACTCTAGAATGAGGGTACATGTGTGAAAATAAGAGGTAGAGTAGTTGAAGAGAGTAAAAGTTGGTACAATAAACCAAAGAACATATAAGATAGGTGGACAAGAGTAAAGACAATTATGAATTAGAAAACTTAACATGCTTTCTACCCAACAATGAAAAATATAATTGCATTCTTCTTTTAAAATTATATATTCATGGAGGTTGTCGCTTTTCTAGACGAACATGGAGATTACCTATCGATTTGAATCGTATAACCCAAAACTAAAACTGGATAATTATTTTTTAAGCAAGAAGCTCAAAATTTTGTTTTCAATTTTGAAAGGAAGGTAAGGTCAAACTTACTAGCTCAGCTATAGATCGATACACAATTTTTTTACACAAACTATCATTTATCAATAATGAATAAATCTCTATGTGCTTGTTTAGTTTCAATGTATTTTTTATGCTCCAGGTATTTAGTTCAAGGGGTTTCCACCCACTTCATTTGGGTACTTGGCAACCATTTCTCGTTCTTACAAGATAAAAAGGTTGTAAGGGAATCTCCAAAGTTGACCGCCAAATCGGACAATGTATCCGTCCGCGGACTAGTGGGGACCAGTCTGTAGACACTGATGCAAGAACTGGACATCCAAAGCTAGCCACAAAACTTCCGCCTCATTTTTTAAGCCCACGGCTCAAAATAACTGCATATCAAATTGTAGTTCCTATTTAAATATTACAATTGAGGAAGTTTTCAAATTGACATATTTCAAACTTGACATCAACTGCACATATGTTCTAGTTGTGTCCTTTTAACGTCTAGAGGTGCTCATCAAATCTTCCTTGATTTGCTCATGAGTTGCTCGATGCCGAATTTGTTGATACATTTAAAAAAACTCATCAAATATGGTCAGATTCTGATCTAGAAGTTTGATAGGATGACCAATGTTCTCAAATCAAGAGTTGTGGTGACATCTTCACCCTCATCCTTCATGATCATGTTATGCATGATAACATAATATGTCATCACCTCCCATAAGGTCTCCGGATCCAATATTTTAGCAGGTCCATGAAAAATTGCAAAACATGCCTGGAGCACTCCAAAATGCCCTATCCACACCATATATGGTTGCTTCTTGTCCTTAGGCAAAGTGAGACCTTTTCGGATCATCTGGCTCAGAGATGGTCTTAAAAAGGTAGCCCATGAAGGATAGATATTCTCCACCAGATAGTAGCCCATGTTATATTCATGCCAAGTTGCAAGGAAGAGCTTTTCCTTTAGTCAATCTACCAAACAATGGAGACCGCTGCAGCACATTGATGTCATTTTGAGACTCGAGCATGCCACAAGAAGCATAGAAAACACAGAGATCCTGTGATGAAACTGCTTCAAGAATGATTGTGGGCTTCTTAACATGGCCCTAATAATACCCTCGTAGAGCTTTTGGACAGTTCTTCCATCTCCAATGCAAGTAGTCAAAAGATTCGACCAAACCTGTCCACCCACTTTCTTCAGACATTACCAAGAGCCTATTGGTGTCGGCAACAGTTGGTTCTCTCAAGTACTGAGGTATCCAGAGTTATTCGTCCCACGAATGTGCAATCGTGCCATATGCAAACATCCATAATGCGGTCGTGCACTCTTGATAACCAGAGAATCTAAATCCTTCCAACAGCATCCTTCTTCAAGATGAAGTAGTGGACTGGACGCCATGGTAAAGGCGATCGTAGAGATTTTTCGCATTCAAAACAGCCGGTGAAAACTGTTAGTGAATAGGGCATTAGGGGCAAAGTAGTCATCTATCAGCATCAAATGACACTGTTCCCTATTCCGATTGAGCACTCAAAGACCCTTGATCAATTCCCTTCAAATTGAGAACATGCTCTTCAGCTTGCTCTGCGTCTACAAGTACTACCTTCATCATTGTCGTTCATCTGTGTAGTCCTCAGCTTGAAACCCATGTAGAGTGCAACAAGCGGGCCCCAACAAAAAATTTAGAACCGAAAAAGAATCATTCATCTAGAAGATTAGATCGGTGTATGCAATGGATCTCCTCAGCTGGCTCTTCTCGGACCACTTCACATGCGGCAGGAGGAAATCACGATCTTTTAAGTCTAAAAGCATGCCCAGATTCAACTGAACGTTACATGTTAACCGGAACACAGTGTTAGAACTCAGGAATCTCTCTCTCTCTATCTCTCTTGCTCTCTCTCTCTCTCTACTCCATGGAACAAGCGCCACTATGTACGATTAACTTCGATCAGTCTGCATGCAAATCGAGCGAGTCACCTATGTATTCAAGTAGGATTATTTTAGCAAATATTATTCGATACGTCTTGCATGTATAAACTGATCTGGTTTATTGACGACTCGGTGCACAATATGTATGCCTGATTAAGCTCTTAATTAACTACTCCCTCCGTTTCTAAATATAAGTCTTTGTAGAGATTTCACTATGAACTACATACGGATATATATAGATGCATTTTAAGTGTGGATTTGTTTATTTTGCTCCGTATGTAGTCCACATAGTGAAATCTCTACAAAGACTTACATTTAGGAACGGAGGGAGTACTCCGTAACTCTCTCGTATATATTGAAGACTCGATGAAAGGAATCACCCACCGTCCAAACAATATTGAGTGGAAGTACAGCAGATCGGTGACTCATGGTGCTTACATGCAACAGAACCTTCGTCTGAAATTGGATGTTGACCAGGTGCGGCTGCGCGCGCGTCCGACCTGACAAAAGTAAAATCCACCAACAACGGCGCAGCCTGTGATTCCGCGGAGAGAAGGGAGAGAATTTGAGCGGGCGACGCGGGAGAAAAGGATGTGCTCTCCCTGCCGGTAGGTGTCGAGGCTGTCGGACGGTGACTCGAGGGCAGCGGCTGGGCCACGGAGAGAGACGCCGCGGAGGCATCGAGGGCAGCGGCTGAACGGCGGAGAGAGGCATCGCGGCTAGCAGACGCCGACGATGCGTCCAGGATGGATCTCGGGAGGAGGACCACGCCGCCACGGACTCGGCTGTGCCGGCCAGATCAGGGGCGTTGTCTCAGCTAATCGTCGGTGTAGGGGGAGGAGGGAGATGACAGTTTTTTTTTTTGCACCCCATGAGTCATGCTGATTTTACAGAAGGTCCTCATAGTTCTCATTTTTACATTTTGAGATCCAAAATTTTAGGATTTCACGCACCATCTTTTCAGCCCCTCACATATACTACTATTTTTATTAAAAGGTTTACATAATTTCATTTTCTTCTTTTGAGATCCTTATCGCTGCCAAATTTTGGGTGGTAGGCCAACTGCCAATTTATACTCTTGTTTTTTGCCCTCACGAGTTATACAATTTTTACAGAAAGGTCCTCATAGTTCTCATTTCCAATTTTGAGATCCAAAACTTTAGGAGTTCACGCGCCATCATTTCGACCCCTCATGTATACCACTATTTTTATTGAAAGTTCCACATAATTTCATTTTCATTTTTTGAGATCGTTACAGCTGCCAAATTTTACATGGCAGGTCAAATGCTAGTTTTTACTCTTGAACCATGGCATTTTTGTGGCCATGTATACACACGAAATACTGCCTCCGTTTCGGTTTACTTAGCATATTAGATTTGTATGAAGTCAAACTTTGCAACGTTAGACCAAATTTATATTAAAAAATGTCAACATCTACAATACCTTTGCTCATGTGTGGAATCCAATAACTTTGCAGATCACGAGCCAAATCGAGGCGTCAGGTAAGTTTCAACTACTAAAAACCTCGATAAATTCATCAAGTTTTAAAAACTAAAACCCTAAACCGTAAACCCTAAGCCCTAAGCCAAAAACCCTAAAACGCTAAAACTATATGAAACTTCGTAAAACTTAATGTTGTGATCATCAAGTTTTAACTATTGAAACATTGATTTTTTTTTAAGTTATCAAAACGTATTTAATCTTGGTCTTGTTCAAAACTTCTTGTCGCGACAAACACTAATATGCAGACGAAACAATAACTTCCGGTTCAAAAGATATAGTAGATTGAAATTAAAAGATAAATAGAAATAGTATGGACGGTGGGATGCATGGTGCATGCAGCTTTGGCAAGACCCGCCGAAAGCATGCATGGATGAACACCAATCCAAAGTAATTAAAGCCCTAATACTAAACAATTTACGAATATTAAAGCAATTGAATAGTCATGAAGGACTACCTAGCTAGGAGCCTGCACCCGACCTTGATGCTCGTGCGAATTTCAGATGTCCGTGAACCTGCTCCACCTTCCCTACTGTTGTATATGTTGTGTGGTGCACAACTAATCATGTACTAGCCTTACTTCATTTGTTAGTAAAGCAAATCACGACTTTTATTGGATCTCACAATAACATACATCTAGCACATCGTTGCGTCCTGATACCTCCCATGCCAAGTTATTATTCTAGCAAGAATAGAAATGAATGGAAGAAGCAACTAAAGAATGCATGTCCTTCTCATCTTAGTGATCTATGGACAATGCAATCCCCTTTTCACATATATGTATATAGTATTGGACTAGCACGTGCTTATAGCAAGGGAGGTGAGGGATAGAAATAGTCTAAAAAGGGGTCCATGTGTGAATACTAGAGCTAGGGTAGTTGCAGAAAGTAAAAAGGGTAAAATAATTGAGAGAATCACCTAAGTATTTGGATCCTCCACTTCTTCTATTTATCCCAATATGCACACATGCCCCTCGTCATGCATGCCATCATTAACACCACTAGTTCCACTACTATCATCAACATGCATGTAGTAAAGAAGTAGTGACTTCTTCCCCCAAAAAGATAGTAGTGAACTATAAATCATCAAATATTTTTACCAGGCTTTCCGCAAAAAAAAAATATTTTTACCAGGCACAATCACAAAAATCATGTTGTGTTTGGTTTACTTAAGTCAAGCTTTCATGGATACTGTTGCTTTCAATGGAATGTGGATATTACCAATCTAATTAAACCATATACCAAATAAACTACAATTCATATTGCGCGCCACTAACTAGTAACTATTACAATAGGTGCATCTACAATCTGCATATATATCTTAACACGAAGCTTAAAAACTTAATTTTAGTTTGGAAAGGAAGATAAGGTCAAGCTTACCAACCCAGCTTCGAATGCGCGCAAACATAATTTTGTTACAAAAGATACAAGATATCAAGGACAAATTAATCGATCTACAGTGTGCTTTTGAACAGTCATCTTCTCTAACATGTACCACATTCCTGTCAACCGGGACCAAAATTTCATGCACAACATCACGTTCATTGTGCTACGTCTAGTGTCAAAACACCCTGGAATTTTAGGCTTCTTGTGATAATGTGCAGCTCTTATCTCAACAATTGAAAGTCATTTTGGCCATTCTAAATGCAAAACAACACATATGCATGTTGTAGGCTGAAACATACCAAACAAAACTCATATTGCTTCTACCTATGGTGGAAAGTGCTCACATTTTCCCCCGAGGGAATGTAGGTAGCATAGTAGGAAAAATTGTGCGTGCATTGTAACAGGAATCAGAAATATTACACACACTTAGCCTACCCCATGTCCCCATGCAAGTCCACCTCATTTATTTCAATATGGCTCTCATCCGTGTCGCCGCTTATCCTCCTTCGCACCCTCACTGCAGGTAGCCGAGTTAGCACAATGTGTCTAGACATGGTCAATCATAATGCAATGAGCCTCATATCACACGTGTCACTGGACCGCGCCAACGCAAATGAATATTTAAGCTAATCTCTTGAGTTGGACGTGAGGACCACTATTCGCGAGTTTCTTGCCACACATGTTCCATACACTATCCCTACACCTGGTCTATTCATCATCCATCGTACCCCCCTTAATTTTGAGCATGAACTTGTTTCCTGGAAGGATGGCTGTCATCCATGTGTCCCGGCCTTTCACCATGCATGCTTGCAACTAATACATATGGAATAAAAGCACATTGTATTAACCGAAGCTACTTGAGCAGTCCCCTCTATTTGAACCCTGGATTCACATCAAAATCATAAACTTTTATGTGGCGGCCGAAAAGAAAAGAAAAATAGAACTGCGTAAAAAAGAGAAATATCTACTTCCACATTATATGTGGTATAAAATGCAAAATTACTATTTAAAGACAATGATAGTTTTCCCGGCGAAGAAGAGACGCTTCAATTTGTTATTGTTGACTTGGACTGGCGGGAAATGATGCTTGTTAATGTCACTTCCACGTTGGAGGCTCCATGGTTCCAGCACCATAATGGTGTTTTAAAGATACATCTGCAATATTACTATTCAAAGACAATGATCGTTTTCCCGGCGAAGAAGAGTCTTTTCAATTTGCTATTGTTGACTTGGACTGGCGGGAAATCATGCTTGTTAATGTCGCTTCCATGTTGGAGGCTTCATGGTTCCAGTACCATAATGGTGTTTTAAAGAGACATTTAATGATGTTTCTCCCAGAATGTTGATTGTCACGGTTCCAGCTCCTAGTTGCTTTGTTTGTTGTTCACACGGTAGCAATATATATTTGTCCAGCCAGCCTCAGGCACACCCAGTGGCGGAACTGAAAAATACTAAGAATACTAGGCCTGTAAGGATTTTTTTTTCTGGTTTTTTTGAATTTTTTTTACCGCTGTTGAAAAAATGACACGTGTCTGGAAGAGTTTATGGGTGTTTCTTCTCCCGATAGGACGTTTAAAATGTTTGATCTGGCATGGTGGTTACCTATTTATGTGGCCTTGTCTATCTTTAATCTAGAGAGTTCTTATATTTTTCTATTTGTCTCTGCATTTTTCACGTTCGGTTTCACATGGCGGTTGCCGCTTTAGGTGGGTTGATCCCGCCCCACGCGTCGTTGCATCTTTTTTCTGTTTTTCTTAAAGCTTTTCATATAAAACAGGTCAATCTGAGCATCACACGTGTAATCGTGAGGATAGGGAGGGGTCATCAGCTCGACGCGTCAACTTATCCAGAGACGTCCCCTCCCCTGTATAAATGAGACACACGTCTCCTTGGAGCAGTCGCTCGAGACCGAGCTAGCCAGCGGCCCGCAGTTCCCCACGCCCCCTCCCCATCGAAAACATGTTTTAGAGCCTATGCACCCGGGTACTCCTTATCCAACCACTCATTTCTGCATCAGGATTCGTGCAAATAATTTTCTCTTTTTTGTTTCTCTCATATAGAACATGTTTTTGTACTTTCAACTTTGCAGCACAACAAAGCTTTCTATGTAGAATGTGGGATAAAACTTACAGATTTTTTGGTCCAACATAAATATACAAAATGAGATTTATTTAATTAAAAAATCTTATTTTTCATATTTATGTTGGACAAAAAAATCTGAAAGTTTTATCTCACATTCTAGTTACAAAGTTATGTTGTACTGCAAAGTTTGAAGTTCAAGACATGTTTTATATGAGAGGAACAAAAAAGAGAAAATTCCATGTAATAAGGTAGTTGTGTAGCACAGATCTCAAAGCAACAATGAAGCGTTAGGATAGTGAGGCCCGGGTGCATAAGCTCACAGAATCTGCATCCCCATGCCCTCCACCTCATCTCTTAGCACCGCCGGAGGGAGCTCCTCCCCATGCCCTCCACCTCATCTCTTACCGTCGCCGGAGAGAGCTCCGCTGCTCTCCTGCCGGACGCCGCTCCTGTTTCCCCGAGGCGACGGAAATCATGAACGGGGACACACCATACGGCCAGGGGCCTCTTGATCGCTGCTTGGGTCATTGGTGGCGGTGTTGGCGTTCAAGGATGGGGCTGCGATGCCTTCGGAGTCTTGGAAAAGCAGCTCGGGCGGAGGAAGAGGACGCGTCCGGTGTTGGAGGAGCTGGGCCGGAGACGCCTGATCTACTGCAGGTACGTGAACAGGGTTGCCGGTTGACACGCCGACCTCCTCCATCAGCCTCTCTTGGCCCCGCTCCAGCTCCGGCCTCCTCCATCAGCCTCTCTTGGCCCCGCTCCAGCTCCGGCACCTCGCTTGCCGCCTCCTGCGACGCTGGTGTTCAGCTCGCCTGCGAGGTGTTCTATCAATTGACCAAACCGAGCCAAGTCTGAGCCTGGGCAATGGTCACGTAATTTCCTTCCTCAAGTAGTCCAGTACTACACCAGAAGCAACGTCGGCCGAACATGCGAAGAGGAAGAGGCCACAAAGGATTCTTGCGTCCCAAATGAACATGTTTATTTTTGCCAATTCATGACCCATCATTACATGACTCACGGTGTCCAGTCGACTCAGCTCACAGTGATTGATGATTGATCAATAGCAACACGATTTGATTCTCAATTTACAAGTTGATTTCGCTGCTATGCATTGAATTAAATCTGATTTTTGATATATTGGTTTAGTCAGTTTCAGGTTCACGGCCAGGATGGTGGATTCGTACTTCGATGGCCAGACTATCCATGTCAAGCGGCGGCATGAGAAGAGCTCCGGCGAGGTCGTCATGTGCCGGTGCATCTCACCTTCAAGCACATGCTGCAGAGTCCGGCTGGTGTGGCTCCGTTCCCTCTCAGTTCTGTTCTTCTTTACTCTCCCTTGTTTATTGTTCGCCTTAATCTTGTTTTGTTTTGTCGGTTCATGCAGTTCATTAGTTCTTTCTTTGCTGGATGTTTGGCGCGCTGGCGCTGATGCTGCATGGAAGCATTGGAAGCGGAAAAAAAAATTCACATACCTTCCTGTAAGTGCATCTCCCCGTCTTAATTTGGGTTGCTCTTGCTGTCTCGCTTACCTGTTCTGCTTCGCCCATCGTTTAGAGTTAGGTTCATGAAATCAGATAATGTACTGCCGTTTACTTTACCCAACTGCTAAATTGAAGATCGAGGAGTACAAGTGTGTATTAATCTGAAAACGAAGTGTTACAACTTCCATTTTGAACTTATCTGTACAACTTCCATATATCGGCCTGCACTGTTGGACCAAAACCAGTTTTACATGGGTTCCGGAGGAAAAGGAAACCCCACCTGAACTTTTACATGTGATCACTTGCTGAGTTTTCCTACATGATAGCTTTTCTTATGAATTCGTGGGATTTTATATTTTAATCAGGTCTCTGCAGTCTTGAGTTTTAATTCATGTGCAATAGTCACAAACAGATCTGTCCTGCATTCAAAATATTGCAGGTTTGAACTTATTTACATTTCAGTTAAATTTTGTTCACCAATGTCAGCCAGTGTGAGAGCAAAGTTTTCCTCTGACTATTCTAAATTTTCCTTGGACTATTCTGAATCTGTAAATGGAACATGAATTCTTAATACATCTATGACATCTATAGAAAAAGATGGCTTCATGCTACTGTGCAACACCACGACGATGAACATCACCCAGTGAACACTGAACAAGTCTCGAATCAATATGCATTTGCGCTTTGTGGTTCTGTACTATTTTACTAGGGTTGTATCTCTTCTATAATCTTTTGGTAATTTTGTAGATTAGGAAGTTTAATTATTTTCTGATGATAGTTTAATAGTAGTCAAGATATGGGATTTGCATGTCCATTTTACTGTGTATATATATATATGTTTTTACACTTCTATTATAGGTTTGGAGTATTATGCCCGTCCAAGAAGTAGAAAACCGAGCCTCTCCAGCAAGATTTTCAATATTAAGGGGGAAATCTGAAGGTGTATAAGTTAAACACATATCTCTAGATACATTTAGTAATAAATTTTCTTTATACATTCCAATTATAATTACACATGGGAAATACAGATGAGGTGCCTGATGTCAGCTGCAATCACAGACCTAAGAGTCACCTTTTTAAATGTGATTGATAAAATTATCAAAGAGTAACTGTGTGACCCACTACATAGAAAGTGTAAGAACGACACACCTAGGATTAACCCTGAATGTTATCAAGTTCAAGTATTACCATTATTGTATATAGATTCAAGCAGTGTGTTGTAGAGGTTTGTGAAGCAGTAGCATAGGATAGATCTTCTTTAGCATGGTTCAAATCACCATTGCATGAAATAAGAACATACCCATTACTTATGTAAAATCCAACAGGAGAGAAAGGACATTTACCAGGCTGAACTTTATTCTGCGAGGCTTATGTTGACACAAACTATTGACTGGGTCTCTGGCTTGGTGCTACCTGTATGAGGTACCCTCTTCTATGGTGTTGTAGGTGCCATTTTAATTGGCCTGCTGGTACATATTCAGTTAATCACGCAGAGTTATAGGAATATAGGCAAGACTGAAATATGTGTTCATCTGGAAGCCTGTAGACAGAAATATGTGTCCATCTGGAAGCCTATAGACGCTAAACAATATTTTGGAGATCTTGGATGCTATCACCTACATAGACTTTTTTCCGGTAATAGTGTGCTTACAGTTTTTGGTTCATGGACGATCAGATAGTATTTCACCTAGCTCTTCAAGTTTGTTGGTTCATGGACGGCCAGGTGGTATCTAACCTAGCTGGCCTGCTTTCAAGTATCAGTTTGCTAAACAGGCAAATGGCTCTACAATTTTCGCTAGCACTTGTAATACATCAATTGGTTTCTTATTGTTGAAATTTGAAGACCTATGAATTAGAAGAATGTCTTTTTTATAGGATGCCTATACTTAGAGGCTTATAGTAGAGTATTTTCTAATGTGGTGCAAATTTTGTGTTGTTCTTATGGCCCATGGTCATATGTAAAGTATTTCAATACATTTCCACAAATCAGTTTTTTTATTCTTCAAGTAACACATGTTCATGTCCAATCAGGGATGGATTCAAGTGATGCTGGGACATGTACAGAGATGGAGCTCATTATATATGGAGACAGGTTTTGAATTGGGGTGTGCTGTTTCCTACCTGATGGTGTAGACGTTAGATGAGGGATCTCCATATAAGTAGAATGCCACATATGAATGTTGTATCTTGGATGCTTCATAGAAAAGAAGCCAAGAGAACGATTCATCAGCTGCGTATCATTTTTACGTCCGACATGTTATCTCTTTCTCTATAAGTTGGTCTGCTCTTCAAAAAAAGCTGAGAATGTGACTATATAAGAAGCGTAGTTAAGTGTGTTCGGGGAGTGTACGTAAGAAAAAAAATAGACCGCTAGGAGTAAAAACTCTCTTGCTGCCTACAAAGGTAGGCACACATGCAGAATGTACAACAAATTTGCAAAAACTATAACAAAACAAACACATACTGAACCAATGGACACGGCGTGCCGCAGCGCATGCTTGGGTGGATCGACTTTTTTTATGGTCCAGCAGCGGTGGTTTGATTCAGATGTAAATTTCACTACGGCTACATCACAAAGACAAAACCAGCTAGAGAATCAATACCTTAGTTTCAAAAGAGAACAAAACTAGATGTATCTTTACTTGTATGAATTACTTTGCAACGAATCAAGTCTTGGGACGACTTACCAGATACTTTTTTAAAACTAAATAGCCTATCAGTCCTTATGGCG
>NC_057813.1:619310107-619329127 GCF_018294505.1 Triticum aestivum
GAAAGATTCAGATGGTTCTTCTATTTATTTTGCTGGCACGGCTGGCCATCCAGGACTTAAACCAGAGACCAATTTCGTGAACCAGAGACATCAGGCCCTACGTTCCAAACAATAGTCACCTAATTAATAGACTCATTTTCGGAAACGATTCATCCTTTCCGAACACAGGATACACTTCTTGATAGCTTGGTTGTATCTTGTATGTACTATCTGGGGATAGACCACAGGTCGGGGTTCTGTCCCCATAAAGCTCTCATTTTTTGCGTGCGCTGCCACTGCAGCTGGGCCGGCTTATAGCGCACGGTCGGCCAGGTAGCTGGGCAAGCGTACCACACTTGGAGCTGCTATGAGGTGTCTCAAAAGAAATGGAGCTGCCTTGAGAGAGAGACAGGTGCATAGTTCTGGGGTCGTAGCTCTGTATGATAAACTAGAGTGAATTGCAAAAAACATTGACATTTCGCAAAAAAACATTGACATTTCAGGCAAGGTTTGCAGGAACCACACATTTACAGAATTGTGTCAAAAATCATTATTTTTTTCATAATTTTTTGCAAAAAACACTGGTTGCTTGTTTGGACCGTTTTAAGTACGTTTATGACATGGGGGTCCCATAAATGATGATGTGGCGTAACTGTTCACACTAGACGTCGTTAAAGATATATATTTACCAAAAGCTCCCTCCCTTCTTAGAAAAGAGCCAACTTAAGTTTCCATCTCCTCCCACCATTGACTATGTCAGCTGGGCCTCTCCTGCGCCAGCCAATGGAGCTCGAGCTCGCCGGCGTGCAAGCCAGCAGCAGCTCCCCTGCGCCAGCCGGGCCACGGGCTCCGCCATGCCCCACTCCGAACAGCTCACCTGGCCGCCGGCGCTGCTGCTCGCGCCCACGCGCGGCCGGCGCCGCTGCTGCTGCTCGTGGCCGGTGCCGCTGCTCGCCACCACGAGCGGCCGGCGTGACTGCTGCTACTCGCGGCCGGCGTGGCTGCTCGTGCCCACGCGAGTCCGGCGCGGCTGCTGCTGCTCCCGTACGTCGTCGCCGCTGCTGCTCGCGTCCGGCGCCGCCGCGGCTGCTGCTGCTCCCGTAAGTCGTCGCCGCTGCTGCTCGCGTCCGGCGCCGCCGCGGCTGCTGCTCGCGTCCGGCGAGCTTTGTCGCCGCCCAGTGTCGTGCCCCACATGGCCACATCGGGCTGCGACGCCCCCGTCCAGTGCTGGCAGGATGCGTGCTCGAACTCGAGCAGCAGGGGTTGATGGATGCGGTTGGCTGCTACCTCCAGATCGAAGCGAGGACCATGGTCAACGCGCGCGATGCAGAGGTCGGGCATGGGGTCGACGCAGTGAACGCAACAGTGGTGCAGGTGGAAGCAGAGCTCCGGCGTGAGGCACGGCCGTTGCAAGGACTTGGCGCGGCGACGAGGTCCAGGAATGGGCGCGACGAGGCGCTTGGGTCCAAATCCGATGTGGAGGGCTTCGGCAACGACTTGGTTCGCTGGATCCGGGCGAAGAACACGGCGGCTCGACCTTGGCGTCCATGGCGCGGCGGGATAGAGCTCATGGGTAGAGAGAGAGATGAGACAGGAAAAGGACCCGATTGCTTTTATTTTCGGGGCCAAGGACCTGATTGCTTTTTCATTTTTCCAAAAAGGGTGTTGGTGTAAAACCATCTGTCTAACGGCATCGCCTGCCAACCGTTACGCCAAGTCAGTAAAAGCGGGACCCCATATCATAAACGTACTTAAAACGGTCCAAACGAGTAACCAGTGTCTTTTGCAAAAAAATACGAAAAAAATTAGTGATTTTTGGCACAATTTCATAAATGTGTGGTTCCTGCAAACCTTGCTTGAAGTGTCGATGTTTTTTGCAATTCACTCGATAAACTAATCAACTTCCAATTTCCTGCAAAAAGGTCATTATCTTCCAAAACGTCACCGTACTTACCATAATTCTGGGAAGAAGACAATCGCCTTGCCAAACTAAATCCTTAAGGATATTCTTCACAAGACTTCAGTTTGGTGCTCGTCAACCATTCATTGTTCATGGGAAAATCAAGCAATCCCGATGCCGGTTTTATGTAAAATCAGCGTAAGAAAATGCACCCGTATACTCGCTGGCACAGTCGCACGTGACAGGAAAAGGAAAGCAGGGCGTTGCCTAGCTTAGGTGGCCCCTGGTGGCTTTTTCACGGAGTGCCTGCAAGTATGGCGCAGCTCGTTCTCCTGGCACCAGGGTCAAGGCACGAATCGCTTCCTCGCACAGGCACGCAACCTTCTCAAGTTTTTCTTACAGAGAACGGATTATCCTTTCCCTTTGTCCGTGTCAGACCAACTCAAGTTCCCTCGTCGTTTCTCGCTGGCTCGAGCCGAGGACGGACAGAACGACAGATACTACTCAGCCACGGCAAAGAACTTTTCAACACCGGCATCATGTTCCCTCGTGCCGACGTGTGTGCGGACAGCGCCTCGACTCATTCACTCCCCAGACAACGACGTGTCCAAATGGAACCGGGAAACAGCGCGTGTTCCAAGTGACACGCCCGTCAGATTATCAACCGGTAGTACGACTGCATTATTCCGTGGCCGATCAAGTCTCTACCTGTGAAGCACGGGCCAACCAGAACCACTCGTAGTACCATTCCCTTCAACCACCACACTAGTGCAGAATGACGCTTTCAATCACGTCGACCGGCCCCTCGGGTACGGGGTACCGATTAGCCATATGGATACATGCATGGATACCTTTGCATAGCACTTGGCTTCGAGGAATCGACGAGGCATGACTGGCACCTTTTACGGGTGCAATTCGCCTTGGATCCTAGAGTCCTTGCAAATTCTTGGTAAGAACATTAGTTCAGATAGAGCCCAGGCAGAACAAAAATACAACTCTCTCCGTCCGGAATTAGGTCGCGGAAATAGATGTATCTAAAAGTATTTTTAAATTCAGATACATTCATTTCTGCAACATGTAATTCGGGAAGGAGGAAGTACTTAGAAAGCACTTGCTTGCCGATTGTTTTATAACGTATTTCTCTTCCTCTCCACTAATCCCTCCCCTTATTTTAGAGTGGGCTCCTCCCTAATGCACTAATCATGTATTTCTGCCAGTGAGTAATTGTTTGTAGATGTGGCGTTACTCCCAAAATAATTAGGTAAAGCAGAGTTAATTATACTACTACCTCCGTCTAGGTAAATAAGTTATTCGCGTAGTTCTAGGTCATTGATTTGAGGAACTAAATATGTGTTATATGTCATGAAAAATATATCTCTAGATTTCTACACGGATGTAGTTTCTAAATATATATTTTGTCACATACAATATTATTTAGATAGTTAAATCATCGACCTAGAACTACGTCAATGACTTATTCACCGAGATGAAGGTAGTACCACCCCTGCAAAAAAAAAGAGATGGAGGTAGTACCAGGCTTTCAGCCTCCCTCGAAAATCATGAGGTGAAACGACATTTTAGTATGATGATCAACGACCTGTATGTGGGGTGGCAACTAATTTTGTATTGGCGCTACATTGGTTCACGGGACATCAGATCGCCACGTATGTTGAATCTCTCTCAAACTCTGCAGATTTCTGCATCTTGATACCTCCCATGCCGAAATGTCATACTAACGAGTACATATAGACGAGTGGACGAAGCAACTAAAGAATATATCATTTCATCATGGTGATATATCGACAACCAACCGCCTAATCACATCTATATAGTATTGGACCGGACTGCATGCACACGTACAATCATCTATTGAGTACATATAAGCTGAGCTCTTGGCAAAGTAGTATAGCACTTGGCAATATGGAAGGAAGAGAAAAATTAAGTAGTAGTCTAGGAAGGGGTCCATATGTAAAGACTAGATCTTAAAGTAGTTGAAGAGAGTAAAACTGGGTAGAATAAATGAGAGAACAGATCATAGTTTTAAAAACCAGACTGCAAAATACTGGAACCAGCAACCCATTGGTTTTTTAAGCGCCGCGGATATTTCGAGTAATTGAACTGGAAAAAAATCGGTCGAACTGGCCGGTTCCTTAAAAAACTGGTGAACCGGACGATTTTGAGAAAATCGGGCGGTTCGATGTCATTTTCAGAAAAGCCCATCAATCCATTTCTTTTTTCATGAACAAGGTAGCACTACAAGAAATATGTCAACTAGTGACCTTTTGTCAGTGACCCTGGAAGAATTGGTCATAGATCTATGACCATTTCAGACCAATTGGTCAAAAGCTGTTCGGGGGGCTCCAAACCCTAAACCATTGTGACCATTTTGGTCAGAAAGGTCGTAATTTCCTTACACGAAATGGTCACAAAGCAAACAGTGCTAGTCCGCTGCCTTATTTCTAATTGTTAATCACCAATATAGATGGTCATAGCCTTGTAGATTGTGGTGGGTTGTGATGACTAGGCGCCATCTCATCAGTTTTGCCTATGTGTCATGTTCATGTGGCAGTTTTTGCCCTAGGTTGTGAAGCAACCTATATTTCTATTATTCCAAAAATTCCCAAAAAATTCTCATAAATGTTTTGGATCATATGTTCATGAAATATGTCAAAAACATTCCTTGCCTAGTTTAAAAATAATTCGAAAATATTCATTTTTCTATTCTGTTCAGAGCAGCACTTTGTGAAGGAAGTACCACTTTGGCATGTCCAAATGGTATCCATTTTCTATAGTGCTTTCCTATGCTCAAATAACCATCCTCCACCAAATGCTAGCTCAATCCATTCATTATTTTGAGCCCAGCTTCAACATTCGTATTTATGTCCGGTGTGGTACCTTGTAAAGCAAGTACCACCTAGGCTCCTCCTTTTGAGGTGAAAATTTGTGAAGACGGTCTTCTTAGTAACTGATCATTCTCAGCCAAAACTCACGCCCATTAGCCATGTGCATTTCCCACCGCAAATCAGACACTTGGCTGCTTATTCATGTTTGAGTATCGATCGGTCTCCTCTTGAGAATCTTATGTTGTGATTTTCTTCCTGGCACCTACCTGGGGAGTGCCCAACCCACTAGACATGCCTAGACCGCCCAGAACACATGGCAATGCCACGGTCACGCGGTGACCACGCGGCGGGCATGCGAGCTTACGCGCTCTAGAGTTGGGGCCCTCGGCCACCATCCAAACCTCGATGTCTCGCCATCAAACCATGTATTTCTGATTAAATAGATACTTATTTACCTAGAAATGATTTTTGAAAAGAGTAAAGAGCAAACTATGAGGCAGCTGCAGTTTAAATTTGACCCGCTTCCAACTGAATCGACGGGAATTTGTCTTTTTCATCAGACGTGGATCAAAACTTTTTTCACCCAAACATTTTGTCAATTGTGCATTATATATGGCCTAGTATTTTATAAAATTGATTAGGTCCATTTTTGCAACAATTATTTGGTAGTTCCTTCACAAAAAAACCTCCTTTTGGGCACTCGGAAAATGAAAAATGAAATTTCCGTGCAAAGAATATGAAAACTTCCTTAGGCAACATTGTTTGGAATTCCAAGATGTACCCTTGTGCACAATATGAGATCATTTGAACAAACTATGCCATGAATGTGGCCATAAGATTGATCATTTGGCTTGAAAGCCATGAATCTTCATGCATGATAGCTCATTTCTGAGAACATTTTTTTAAAATAATTACCGTATTACAAGTTTATTATTTTTTTAAAATAATTACCGTATTAAAGCTGCAGTTTAAATTTGACCCGCTTCCAACTGAATGAGGGTGGCTTGGGACTTGGCACAGGAAGTGAAGATTCGACCACTTGAAGAAAATCTATACACGCTGCAGTTTTCATGCTTGGGGGATTGGGAACGAGTCATGCAGGAGGGGCCATGGGTGTTCAAGGGAAAGGCCGTGGTGATTGCTCCTTACGATGGTTTCACATGACCATCTACCATAGCCCTCAACAAGATTGATATTTGGATGTAGATTCACGACCTGCCGAATGGTTACTTCTGCAAGGCTAAAGCTCTGTCGTCAACGGTGGGCGAGTTCATATATGCTGAACCAAAGTCTCCTGATTTCGAGGGAAATTTCTGTAGGGTGCCTATAAAGATAGATGTTACAAAACCCCTCAAGAATGCGGTGTCGTTTGTGGTCAAGAGGAAGCAAGAGGTTATCAGGGAGATCTTCCGAGTGAAGTTTGAGAGGCTACCGGATTAGTGTTCAGTCTGTGGTCACTTGGGCCATCTTTTTAAGGAGTGTGGGGATGGTGTTCATCCACCAAACTCACTTGTGTTCAAAGATCTACAAGCCACTTGGTTCAAAGGGGCAGGGAGAGGACCTGGCGAAGGAGGAGGCACTCAAGGTGGAAGAGGACGAGGATGTTGTGGCCGAGGTAGAGGAAACAGAGGGCCACCAAGAGATGACGAGGAAGGATACTGGAGAAAAGATGATCATGAGGGAGGGCTACAACCAAGCATGGATAATATGTCCGTCGATGACCCAAGCAGAAAGAGGGTTGTAAGGGAGGATTCGGGAAAAAACGTCATGGTGAAGGAGAAGCAGAAGGGAGATCCAAGTTCGTTGGAACTCGCCATTGTCCCGGTGGGTGTTGGCATGGTCGCCCCCCCTCCCCCGATCAGAGACCAGAAACGCTCGAGGGTGGAAGAGGAGGAAAGGGAAAGCTCAAGCATCCTAGTGAAGAATTTGGTGGGCTCCTTTGAGGAGCGCCGCCGGGCCCAATGAGTGCTTTCTGTTTGAACTGCCACGTGTGGGCAATGCCGCGATAGTCCAAGAACTTCGCGATTTCGCGAGGAAGCTTGCCCCTACCCTTTTATGTATTGTTGAAACTCAGACAGAAGGATCTAGGGTAGAGAATTTACCTAGCACACTGGGATATGATAATGTGTATGCGGTTGATAGTGAAGGTAGAAGTGGTGGTATTGGACTCTTTTGGAACAATGAAATAAAGATTGAAATTTTAGGTTACTCACGTTATCATCTAGATGTGTCGGTAGAGGAGGAAGGTCATGATGCTTGGAGAATGACATGTGTGTATGGAGAGGCTCAAACACACCTGAGATACCGGAGGTGGGATGTTCTAAAAAATATAAGCACCTCTGGCTCCCTACCATGGATCTGTATAGGGGATTTCAATGAGGTTTTGCGTTCAAGCGAACACATGGGGATCGGGATGAGGAGTAATACCCAAATACAAGCTTTCAGAGACACGGTGGACATTTGCATGCTTCTTGACATCGGATACAAAGGCAGGCAGTGGACATTTGAAAAAAGGGTGGTTGGAGGGACATATACGAGATGCAGACTAGACCGCGCTTTGGCAAATGCACCGTGGATCGCTCGTTTTGCTACTGCTAGCCTGGAGCACCTAACTGCGGCAACGTCAGATCACAGTCCACTCCTTCTAGACCTTGGAAGAGGACAGAGGAATCTACAGGAACACACTTTTCATTACGAAGCAATGTGGGAAAACACGAAGAGCTGAAAGGTTTTGTTCAGACAGAGTGAGCTGCGCATGGCACATGCAATAACGTTTAGGATTCACATATAATGACACAATGCGAAGGTTTTCCAATTTTTTGTTTCTTTTTGAATTTTTTATGCCCGTTTCAAAATGCGGTCAAAACGGCGGGCTAGACCGTTCCTAGCTAGTGGTTGAATCTTGGAATTTTTTTGGTGTTTCTATGATTTAATAGATACTTATTTACCTAGAAATGATTTTTGGAAAAAATAAAGAGCAAACTATAAGGCAGCTGCAGTTCAAATTTGACCCGTTTCCAACTAAATCGACGGCAATTTGTCTTTTTCACCAGAGGTGGATCAAAACTTTTTTCACCCAACCATTTTGTCAATTGTGCATTATATATGGCCTAGTATTTTATAAAATTGATTTGGTCCATTTTTGCAACAATTATTTGGTAGTTCCTTCACAAAAAAACCTCCTTTTGGGCACTTGGAAAATGAAAAATGAAATTTCCGTGCAAAGAAAATGAAAACTTCCTTAGGCAACATTGTTTGGAATTCCAAGATGTACGCTTGTGCACAATTTGAGATTATTTGAACAAACTATGCCATGAATGTGGCCATAAGATTGATCATTTGGCTTGAAAGCCATGAATCTTCACGCATGATAGCTCATTTCTGAGAACATTTTTTTAAAATAATTACCGTATTACAAGTTTATTATTTTTCCTGGAAACTTGGTCACATATAATGACACAATACGAAGGTTTTCCAATTTTTGTTTTTTTTGAATTTTTTATGCCCGTTTCAAAATGCGGTCAAAACGGCGGGCTTGACCGTTCCTAGCTAGTGGTTGGATCTTGAAATTTTTTTGGTTTTTCTATGATTAAATAGATACTTATTTACCTAGAAATGATTTTTGAAAAAAATAAAGAGCAAACTATGAGGCAGCTGCATTTCAAATTTGACCCGTTTCCAACTAAATCAACGGGAATTTGTCTTTTTCACCAGAGGTGGATCAAAACTTTTTTCACCCAACCATTTTGTAAATTGTGCATTATACATGGCCTATTATTTTATAAAATTGATTTGGTCCATTTTTGCAACAATTATTTAGTAGTTCCTTCACAAAAAAACCTCCTTTTGGGCACTCGAAAAATGAAAAATGAAATTTCCGTGCAAAGAATATGAAAACTTCCTTAGGCAACATTGTTTGGAATTCCAAGATGTACCCTTGTGCACAATATGAGTTCATTTGAACAAACTATGCCATGAATGTGGCCATAAGATTGATCATTTGGCTTGAAAGCCATGAATCTTCACGCGTGATAGCTCATTTCTGAGAACACTTTTTTAAAATAATTACCGTATTACAAGTTTATTATTTTTCCTGGAAACTTGGTCACATATAATGACACAATGCGAAGGTTTTCCAATTTTTTGATTTTTTTTGAATTTTTTATGCCCGTTTCAAAATGCGGTCAAAACGTCGGGCTTGACCGTTCCTAGCTAGTGGTTGAATCTTGGAATTTTTTTGGTATTTCTATGATTAAATAGATATTTATTTACCTAGAAATGATCTTTGGAAAAAATAAAGAGCAAACTATGTGGCAGCTGCAGTTCAAATTTGACCCGTTTCCAACTAAATCAACGGGAATTTGTCTTTTTCACCAGAGGTGGATCAAAACTTTTTTCACCCAACCATTTTGTCAATTGTGCATGATATATGGCCTAGTATTTTATAAAATTGATTTGGTCCATTTTTGCAACAATTATTTGGTAGTTCCTTCACAAAAAACCTCCTTTTGGGCACTCGGAAAATGAAAAATGAAATTTCCGTGCAAAGAAAATGAAAACTTCATTAGGCAACATTGTTTGGAATTCCAAGATGTACCCTTGTGCACAATATGAGATCATTTGAACAAACTATGCCATGAATGTGGCCATAAGATTGATCATTTGGCTTGAAAGCCATGATTCTTCACGCATGATAGCTCATTTCTGAGAACACTTTTTTAAAATAATTACCATATTACAAGTTTATTATTTTTCCTGGAAACTTGGTCACATATAATGACACAATGCGAAGGTTTTCCAATTTTTTGTTTTTTTTTGAATTTTTTATGCCCGTTTCAAAATGCGGTCAAAACGACGGGCTTGACCGTTCCTAGCTAGTGGTTGAATCTTGGAATTTTTTGGTGTTTCTATGATTAAATAGATACTTATTTATCTAGAAATGATTTTTGGAAAAAATAAAGAGCAAACTATGAGGCAGCTGCAGTTCAAATTTGACCCGTTTCCAACTGAATTGACGACAATTTGTCATTTTCACCAGAGGTGGATCAAAACTTTTTTCACCCAACCATTTTGTCAATTGTGCATTATATATGGCCTAGTATTTTATAAAATTGATTTGGTCCATTTTTGCAACAATTATTTGGTAGTTCCTTCATAAAAAACCTCCTTTTGGGCACTCGGAAAATGAGAAATGAAATTTCCGTGCAAAGAAAATGAAAACTTCATTAGGCAACATTGTTTGGAATTCCAAGATGTACCCTTGTGCACAATATGAGATCATTTGAACAAACTATGCCATGAATGTGGCCATAAGATTGATCATTTGTCTTGAAAGCCATGATTCTTCACGCATGATAGCTCATTTCTGAGAACACTTTTTTAAAATAATTACCATATTACAAGTTTATTATTTTTCCTGGAAACTTAGTCACATATAATGACACAATGCGAAGGTTTTCCAATTTTTTGTTTTTTTTTGAATTTTTTATGCCCATTTCAAAATGCGGTCAAAACGACGGGCTTGACCGTTCCTAGCTAGTGGTTGAATCTTGGAATTTTTTTGGTGTTTATATGATTAAATAGATACTTATTTACCTGGAAATGATTTTTGGAAAAAATAAAGAGCAAACTATGAGGCAGCTGCAGTTCAAATTTGACCCGTTTCCAACTGAATTGACGACAATTTGTCTTTTTCACCAGAGGTGGATCAAAACTTTTTTCACCCAACCAATTTGTCAATTGTGCATTATATATGGCCTAGTATTTTATAAAATTGATTTGGTCCATTTTTGCAACAATTATTTGGTAGTTCCTTCACAAAAAAAAACTCCTTTTGGGCACTCGGAAAATGGAAAATGTATTTTTTGTTATTCAAGGGAACAATACTACTACTTATGAGGAACCTTAACAAACATTGTCAAAAAAAGAGAAGGAAACTTACAGCCGGTTGTCGTGGTGCTGCGTTGGATCTCCCCGACGCTGCAACGGAGCTTCGTCGGGCGCCGTGGTGCTGCGTTGGAACTCTTAAAGCACCGTCGAGAGATGCAATGGAGCTTCATGGGGATGTCATCGGTGCTGCGTTGAAGCTTTTTCACGCTCGGTGCTGTCGTGACATATTGATGTGATCGAATGACCACCAATGGACGGATCGGGCGGCTAGCTAGGCGGATGATTTCTAGGAAAAATCATCTGGGTGACTGGTAGTATCTACCTATTGTTAGTTAATTACGACCAATTTAGAAGGTCATAACATCATCAAAGTCTATACTTTGGTCTGATTGGTCTATTGGCATGTCACGCGGATCAAGGATCACAGACCGTCGGATACTCCCAGATCCAACGGCCCACACCCATGCATCCTCTCACCCCTCGTCCTACCCGCAGCCCAACCACCCAACCCTAACTCCCCTCCCACTCCAGCCGCCGCTGCACCCTTCTCCCTCCCAGATCCAATCCTGCCCGCGTCCTCCCACCCCGGCCTCCATCTCCATTCCTGCCCGTGTCGGCCACCTTCCTCCAGCGGAGTTCGACCCACACCCCAAGCACTGTTGCTCCACCCTCTCCCGCGCCCATCCCACACCGGCGGACTGCCTCACCGCCGCCGCCCCCCACCGGCGAACTCCCTCTCCTCTCTCCTTCTCTCCCTACCAGATCGAGCAGCTCCACCCCCCCTCACGCTCCCATCGACTGACCCTATTCATCCTGGGAAGGAAGGAGCGAGCTCCCAGGCCGGATGTGTGCTCCTTGCAGTCAGCCCACCGTCCTCTGCACGCACCATGTTGAAGGTCCCCTTCACCCTGGGAAGGAAGGCCTTTCCAGAAGGAGGAGTCCGAATCTGGCGCCTCGACAAATTTAGTCCGGATCTGGCGCCGCTGCTCTTACCTGCAACGACCTGAGCAGGAGCAGCAACAACTTCCTCCTCCGCTTCCCCTGTGGTCTGGCCGCGCGCTGCTGCGCAGATCGAGCGAGAGGTGAGGCAGCGCCGAATCCAGATCGAGCGCTGGATCCAGACCGAGCCGCCGGAACAAGGTGCAACACCGGATCCCTCACTCTTCCATGGATGGACTTGTCATCTTCCCTTTTGCCTTGCTGCTGCGATTTGATTTTCTTCCTCTCCCTCCGCCTCTTCCTCACGCACTCCAAGGCCATGGCGCTGGAAGGAAACCCAGCCATGGAACCGACAGCAGGCACGCCATGGAGAAGAGGACACGATGGAGGGGATGATGCCATGCACGTGAGGACGCCATGGAGGACGCAGCTCCACCACCACCGCGACGCCATCTCCAAGCCCCCTCCCGATACATCTCCTGCGAGGTATGACCTCATCACGATCCCATGGAAGTGAAACTTGATTGTGCAGTCATCAGTTGCTGTCATTGATTATGTGATTGACTGATTCTATAATAAGACTTCTTGTCGTAGTCTTGCTGTTGATGTTGATAATTCAAAGGCCAATTTCTGCTTACGCTGCCACTTGCTTATGTTGTAGGCCTGCTCAGTCACTTAGTCATATCGTCATATTTCTGTTAGGATTATTTTTACCTTGCAGCACAAGTAGATAGCCGTGTTCACATGTTTCCAGTGAGTTGTTGTAGAAGTGAGAACGTTATGCGGAGTATACTACCTATTCAAGGAGCTTGAAATGAAGTTAAAACATGTTTTATGCTCTATTTTTTTAGTTTGATGGAGGGTCAAGGACCGCACGCATAGTGGAGTATCAGAACGCTCAGGCCAGCCACCGTGTGAGGTAATGAAATTTGTTTGTCATTGTGCCTTTTGATGCTTGCTTCAGAAAAAGAAACTAGCTCAAGCAGACACACAACCAACTTGATTGATGTTTGTAGATACTAGCAGTAGAACGTGTGTGTGTGTGTCTCCTATACTCGCTTGCTTAATTTCTGTACTAGATCAACAACACTAGCTCTTACTTCTTTGTTTGATTCAGAGCAGTAGGCATCCTCTATGGACGATGATGACAACCAGGGCATCCACCGCCATGACGACACTCCGCACATGGTCCAACTCGTCTACAACCTCCTCTATCGCGGGACGAAGACTGTGGCCGTGTGCGGCATCGACTACAACCTCCTCTCATGTGAGTTCGTCTCCTACCTTCTATCCCCCTCTCTTGTGCTGCCATAGTAGTACCTTGCTCTGTTTCATGTGCATGGGTGATTTTCTTTGTACTTTCTGTGCTTGTGTCATGGAAAAGATCATTCCTATTTACAAGTGATGATGATTTGGAGTAGCACACTTGTTAAATTCTGCTCTTGTAGTAGACCCCATTTGTAGTTACTGTGATGTGCATTGACTCGGCCTCCTAGTACTGCAGATCATGCATGTTAATAATTTACAGTGGCCTTGTTAGTTACTACAGCTAGGCTGTGTTAACTGTTGGTGTTTAATCTAGCTAGCTTGTTTGTACCATCAGGATTGCAGCAAATTACAGCTAGCTAGCCTGTTTGAAATATGTTTTTTTGCTTGGTATGCTGTTGGTCTGAATCTACTTACATGCTTGACTGAATTTAACTTGGTGCTGAAACAAGCACTCGGTTGGGGCCTCCTGGGTGATGCGACCAACCTGAAGCTACTATAGATATCTGAATATTTGGCTACTGCAAATGAAGTAGTGTAACAATGAAATGGTTGCTGCTGTAGTACTCCAACCAGCCTGAAGCTATATGAAGTCTAACCAACAACTGTAGTGCTCCAGCCTGAAGCTATAAAATTTTGTTTCCTTGGCAAAAAATTCAGTTTACAGATTTTTGCAAATTCTGTATTTTGTAGTACTGTTTTGGTTGCAGTAGTTTTTCAGTAGCTTGTTAACTTGCTGATGCTTTCTTAATTATGTGCAGCTGCTCCACTGAAAATTCTTAGTGTATCTTATGCTTAGTGTTAATTCTTTGCAGCTACTCCACTGAACTACAGTACTGATAAACTTGCACAGGCTCTGCCTTTTGCTTATTCTGTTTTTATAAATCCAGTTTATAGTGCTTACCTCTTTGTCACATTGGGTTTGGCAGCAGTTGCTAGTCTCTAGCATTTACCTCTTGTTGCAGACCAGGAAATGAAAGATCGCTCGACAAACGACCGCTTCTAGTCGGTTGGATCTGATCTTATACCCGCACACGAGAGCTACTGGAGCAGCAACAGATTAGCAAGGACCCAAGCTGGACTCCCAAGTTCTTCGGTGAGCTGGCTCCATCTCCTACCCCTAGCTCCCTCTTTTCTGCTCCTCTAGCATGCTTTGTTGGACTCATGCTCTGCTCCTGCACCAGCAGCTTGATTGGTTCTATATACACTAGCAGTAGTACCTCATGTACCTTAGGGTTTTGTTATTCTCCTGCGGGAAAAGCTTGTGTACATAGCTGTCTCCGGCTTGTATGGGTGCTCTCCCATGTTTTGATGCTCAGTTAGCTCGATGAGCTTCGTATGCTAGTAGTGACTGAATGCTGAAATTGTTTGTGATAGCTGTGCGGGCAGTTGTGGTGGGCAAGCTTTGTCTAGTTATATTGAGCACAAAAGGAAATAGTTACATTTAGTTATTTTGCTGTTTGCTCTCTTGACATTCTGTAAAAGGAAGTGTTGAAGGAAAGTTTTTGAGTCGTGTCTCTCATCTGTAATGGATCTATTGCATATGAATTCTTGTCTGGGTGGTATAAGTTTGCAATGCATTCAATGGTATTAACTGGGTTTTGTGTAGACTTGTCCATACACAGAATGTAGTGTCAGATGTTTTTGTTTCTCTTGACCATCTTGTTGATGTTATCTTCATCACTATAATGTACTTTCTGGTTAACTAAGCTTCATCTCCTGTTTTTGTTTCCAGAGATTGTTGTATTATTTATGTTCTTTTTACTCCCAGAATTATTGTGCGCCCATACTACCATCACATTGCCTGTTTTTCTTGCTGCATACATGTATCTCAAGCATTGTACTTCTGTGTTTGCTTAGGCGGATTCACTTGATTATGTTTCTAACTTTTCATAATTTATTATTTGTAGATGTTGGCCTTTATTCTTCAAAAATTGGGTGTACATAAGCTACAGCAAGAAGAATCCTGAAGAAAAACCACACCCAGAATGCCATTTCACTCACTGGAGCTATTTATGTGTATATTTAGTTGTATTTTATAGCTAAATACCAGATTTGTACTAGGTACTTTGCTTGGCTGTTGTAATGTACTATCTTAGTTTTGGTACTTTGTTTGGCCGTTGTAATGTACTATCTCAGTTTTGGGTGTACATGATTGTAATGTACTGCTTGGTTGTTGTATGAAATATTATGCCTTATTGGCTCTTTTTGAATCAAAATTTCTAATTGCAAAATTATAGAACTGGCCTGTGGTAATTGGTTCCCATATGACTAGTGGGGCCTACTTTAAAATGGAAAAGAAACAAAAGAAAACTGACAAATGGGCTGGAAAAAGGTTGAGGCCCAAAAAAATGTGGACTGTAGAAGAAAAAATAAAAGTCTGTTGGGCTTGGTCCATGTAGCTGACCAAACTTGAAAGAAAAAAAAATAAATGGGCTGAATTAATGGGCTAGGCCCATGTGGAAAACCGAATTGGACCGGGCTGATTCTTGTGCCACATCAGCTTGCCATGCTGGATGCCTACGTGGCCTGGGGAGGTTGCTAGTGACCAAAACGCCACAGTAGGCATATTTTGGTCGTAAACGTCTACGACCTTCTCACGGAGAAGGTCGCTATAGTCAGTTTACGACCACCAGCTTTTGACCTTCTGTTTTTGGTCACAAAAAGGTCGCAAATGAAAAACCATGACCTTTCAGTGACCAATAGTGGTGGTCACAAGTTGACACATTTCTTGTAGTGTAGGGGTAGACAGGGAAAAGAGGAAAACACTATGCTTTGTAGGGTTTCGGCCGAAACACTTGATCAGTTAGCTCGTTTCTCCCATCACTTTATCCGGCGTTCCACCACTCCTACCCAGCGCAACATCACTTCCCCACCACAACTCCTTCTATAACAGGGCACCCTGCGTCGCCTGATGAAGCCATGTACTTGGGGTAGGGTCATGGACCTGTCCAAGATACCCTCCCCAAGGACATCTCTAGAAGAAACCACCTTTCAGTCGGCCTGGAAGGGTTCCAGTAGACGGACTCGAAGACACTCGATCATGAAGCCAACCACTCGACCACCAGGAGACCTAAAGTCACTCTGCACGTAAACGGTCTGTCATTAAGTAGCTTTTATGGTCATCATAGCACTTTATTTGTGGTGTTACCAGAAACGCCCGACCTTAATGTACTTTAAACCCTGCATAACTGAGGGCCGGAGGGGTCTGGCGGACTCTATATAAGCCACCCCCTCCTCAGTGTAAAGCGTTCGCACCCCTGTAACTCATATACACATAATCCAGTCGACCGCCTCCGGGCTCCGAGACGTAGGGCTGTTACTTCCTCCGAGAAGGGCCTGAACTCGTAAATCTCTTGCGTATACAACTACTCCATAGCTAGGACCTTGCCTCTCCATTCGTACCCCCCTACACTACTGTCAGACATAGAACCACGACACCGCCCCTCCCGCCTCCCGCCATCACGCGCGAGTGCGCCACTACTATTGACTATTGGGGCCGCCGCCGTTTGATCCAGAGCCTCCATCTACTCCAATCCAGCCGTTCCACAGGCCCTCCAAAGGACCAGAATCAGTACTACCTCTATTCCAAACGAGCAGGACCAGGACGTCCGAGGCCTGACGATCGCCTCCCACCGCACCAAACCAGGACTACTACTATGTTGAGCTATAAACTACATGTATATGAATTAGATATTATCATGTAGTTGTTAGTTACTCCGTCGTGTGATTACATCTTTTTTAATCTATTGAATTGTGTATTTATTGCTAAAATATATATTATTTTATGTCTTAGAAAACCCGACAATCGAATCGGTGAACCGGCGGTCAGGCCGGTACAAACCTGAACTGGCTGCATCACCGGTTCGATTACCTGTCCGACTTTTTAAACTATGGAACATATAAGATAGAAGGGAAAGAGTAAAGACAATAGTCAATTATAAAATTTCACATGTTTTTACCAACCAATTGCAAAGATACAACTATATATTTCTTTCAAAATTAGAATTCATGCAGATGGTTATTCTGTGTGAACATGGAGATTAATTATATGTCGGCTCAGTCCATCGGAGGTGCTTGTAGGAGCAAGATGTGTGCACTCTCATATGTGTGGGTCTATATGAACGTCTACATCTATGTTTCTAAAACATACATTCATTCAGACAGAGCCCTAAAACAACGAAAATGCTCTACTTACAGACATTTACTTGCAATTGCTTTAGAAATGTATGGTTTCTCTTCTTCACTAATCCCTCCCCATGAATTTTCTTGTTGGGCCCCTCCCTAATCCACTAATGGGCCTCCATGTAATCCGGTAATTTATGTCCATGAGTAAATTTCCAGGAGATGTAGCGTTACTCCTACGACAATTAGACGACACCCCGCACGTTGTTGCCCAAGAATTTTGAAATATTTTTGATTAGATGTACTGTATGGAACATGAATTTTTTCTATAATAATATGATAACTAAAACAGGAAATACCTAATTTATTATGTTTGATTTTGTATAGGTATAAAATATTTATTACATATAAATAGCATAATTGAATGAAAATTATTGTGGATGTTGCATGCTGAGGCGACATGCTGGCAAGTTGAGAGAAATACGTTAGTAGGTGCTAGCTATTTATATATAGAATATCGCGTGAGGCAGTACCAAACTTTCAACCTGTCACAAAAATCGTAAGGTGAGAGAGATTTACATAATGTCAGCCACTTGTATACTGGTTCCTACGATTCAATGACATGTACTCCCTCCGTACCGAAATACTTGTAGTTGGATGCCAACTACAAATATTTTGATACAGAGGTAGTATATATATGTTGACAAGAAAACAGAACACCGCTTGTGTTGGATCTCTTGAAAATATATTGGTTGCATATTTTTGCACCTTTTTTTAGAATCACCGTTCCCTCGCATGAATATATTACTCAAAGGCAGCCACGAGCAGCGAGTTTCAGAATTACATTGGCACGGCGGACTATTCAGAGAGTTAGGAACGCCACGAGAACAAGTCGTCCTTGTCTCCCGGATTGATTGAGCGGTGCGACCACAAGTCTAAATCAAAGATAATAAGCCTAAAGGTTATTAAATAGCATTGGTCGATGGACCTGAATAATGTGTCACTACAAGAAGCCCAAATCTTCCACAGATTCGTAAGTAGGACCATTGGCCATATCTTGATTGGCATTTGGTGCAGCAGGACGGCATCCCACAAATCATTGACGTCACCGGACATGGGTGAAATACCCAAGTGTTGCTAAACTTTACTTGCTAGAGGGCAAGGGATGAAGAGAAGGGCCATCTCTTCGCATATTTTTGCATCCTGATACCTCCCATGTTGAAATATTGTAATAACGGGTGCATAGACGAATGAACGAAGCAACGAAATGATAAACATCCTTTTAATCAAGCTGATATATCGACACCCAACCACCTAATCACATGCATAGTGTTGGACTAGACTAAGTGCACATGTAAAATCATCTATTGAGTATGTATAATCTATGAGCTCTCAGCAAAGTAGCTATATATAGCTCATGGAAATATAGAGGGAGTAGACAAAGTAATCTATAAATGGGATCCATGGGCGAAGACTAGAACTAGGTGGCTGAAGAGAGTGATAATGGGTAGAATAAATAAAAGAATAGATAAGACTAGAGCATGACGTGCGCTTTGCCACGCCTATTCTTCGGTCATGGGTTAAGTCCCATATGTTTATTTTGTATACTGTCTATTTCAATTAGTTGGCTCGTTGCGTGTAATTATCATTTAATTGTGCTATATAGCAGTAAAAATCATGTTTAAACATTTTTATAAAAGTTTCCGTCTAGTTAAAATAATAAGCAATTGTTGGTGAGCTTCGTTCAATACGCACGAGCTTAATTTCTTGCTCAATGGTTATTACAAGGAATATTAGAAAAATGAAAGAATAGAATGGTAAATCTATAATCATATTTACACTCTGGTTGGATGCAAGAGAGTAAATTGCTAACTTTCTGCATATTTCCCATCGACTCCTTTCTTCCAATTTAAGCACAGGCGGCCTCGTCGGTGATGGAGTACGTGCCTAGCCAGAAGCGGCGCCCCTTGTCATAGAACTCCATGCCGAAGTTGCCGGGTTGCCGGACGGCTTCGCCCACACACCGAAGAACCCCATCTTGTTCTTCGGTACCTTCTTCGGCGGCATGATGATGACCGG
>NC_057813.1:619329589-619332310 GCF_018294505.1 Triticum aestivum
GGGGCGGGGGCTCAGGGCGTGGCTTGGTGGCGGGCAGCGGTGGGGTGGGGGCTCAGTGGCAAGCGACGGTGGGGTAGGAGGTCGGGCGGTGGGGGCAGTTAGGGGCTTGGGGTCGGGCGGCGACGACGGGGTAAGGACTTGGTGGCGGGCGGTGGTGAGGTTGGGGCTCGAGGCGGCGGGGCTTCGTGTTGGTGAATCAAGCAGCCACGGTGGCGAATCGGGCCCGATTCGAGGCTGGCGGTTTCGGCGGAGTTTTGATGAGTTTTTAGAAATTTGTTAAGTTTCAATTGTTGAAACTGGGTAGGAGCGAACGACAAAATTGCAAGTTTCAAAAACTTAAACTTAAAACTTGGTGTGCTCACGTACTGAATCTAATAACTTTGCAGATCGCGAGCCAAATCGGGGGTTCACGTAATTTTTAACCATGAAAACTTGGTAAATTCAGCAAGTTTTAAGAACTAAAACCCTATATCGTAAACCCTAAGCCCTAAGAGAGAACTCTAAAACCCTAAGAGCATATGAAACTTGGTAAAACTTGATGAAACTTAGTAAAACTTAATGTTGCAATCATCAAGTTTTAAATATTGAAACTTCCATTTTTTTTAGAAGTTATCAAAATGTATTCAAGCTTGGTCTCGTTCACAAATTCTTGTCGCGACAAACACAAACATACAAACGAAACTATAGATTTTGGTTCAAAAGATATATTAGATTGAAATTAAAAGTTGAAATAGAAAAGATATGGGAGCTGGGAAGCATGGCGCATGCAAATTTGGCAAGACCTGCCGAAAGCATGCATGGATGGGTGCCTGTCCGAAGTGATTAAAGCCCTAATACTAAACAACTGACAAATATTAAAGCAATCGAGCAGTCAGGAGGCAGTACTTAGGCATGAGCCTGCACCCGACCTTGGTGCTCGTGCGTATTTCCGATGTCCGTGAACCCGCCCCACTTTCTTCCCATCGTTGTATATGTTGTGTGATGTGCAATTAATGATGTACTAGTCGTAGTTCATCAGTTAGTAAAGCAAATCACCACTTTTGTTGGATCTCACAATGACATACATCTAGCACATTTTTGCGTCATGATACCTCCCATGCCAACTTATCAGTCTAGCGAGAATAGAAATGAATGGAAGAAGCAACTAAAGAGTGAATATCCTTCTCATCTTAGTGATCTATGGACAATGCAATCCCCTAATCACATATACCCAGAGAAGAATCGCCTATAGCTTTAGAGTTTTCACTCCCAATACTCCAAAGGAATAGGGGCGGCATATGGAGTTCCATGCGACCAAACACCGCCCACCATGTGACTTTTCCTTACCAGCCCAGAAGGAGTGTAGCCAGCTATTAATGTCCTCAAAGACCCATTGTGAAACCTCCAAGATCATGAGGTGATGAATAGGGCGTGCCACAATGACTGACTTGACGAGGACGAGCCTGCCCGGCGTTTGAATAAGCCCACACTTCCATGCTCGGACAAAGAGCCGAACCTGATGAAGCATAGGTTGCCACTCCGTTTTGGTCAGTTGCGACTTGCAAGATGGCTGCGGAATACCTAGGTATTTGCACGCGAACGCTCCAATGCCGCATTGCAGAATCCCTCCTAGCCACCCGATTGCGATCAATCTCAAAGCCTTGGGTAAGAATAGTTGAAGACTTCCTATAGTTTAGTTTCAATCCCGAGGCCTCCCCAAAAATCTCAAGCGCGGCGCCAACAAAGTTCAGCGCCTTAGTGGGCGTTGTGTGGCAGAGACACCAGTGAAAGAACTGACTGCTCCCTCACCATGGCCTTTGTGAATAGCGTCGTTAGGGCATCCGTGGTGATCACAAAAAGCAGGGGAGAGATTGGGCCCCCCTGCCTGAACCCACAAGCGTGGGCAAAACTTCGTCTCAGCACGCCATTGACAATGACCTTTGTAGTTGTTGATTGAAGCAGGATCGCTATCCACCTGAGCCAGGTAGGTAGACACCTTGTAAAGGCATCTCGAGCACCGACCCCAAAATAGAAACACTACTTGCCCGTGGACTGGTCCGGACTCGTCCACCGAGAGTAATACATAAGCCGGCCATAGAACGTGTGCCCTAAACCTCCGGCTGCCCGCAGTACAAACTAATTTAGACATAATTCACGCAAACATGACGGAGTTTATTAAAACTAGAATAAGTTTAGGCATAACTCACATAAACCAGATGATATTTCGTCATTTAAACTAAGAACATTAAAAAAAGAAACTAATTTGTAATGGACAGTGACCTCATATGCCTGGTGAGGCTGGCCGGAGAATCTCCGTCATTGTCGTCGTCTTCGTCGTGTCGGGAGCGAAAGGTCGCGGGGGCGTGGCAACCCAGGTCAACCATCATCTAGCGCTCGCGTAGTAGCCGCTCTACCTCCTCCTATGCCATGCACTACAAGAATAACTGGCGATGCCGACGGCCGAACCTATGCCGACGGCCCCCGTCGGCATAGATTGGCCTATCCCGAAGGCCCAGCCCAGGGCGTCGGTATAGAAAAGCCGTCGGCGTATATCAATCTATGCCGACGGCCCCCGTCGGCAAAGCTCACCCGTCGGCGTCGCTAGAAATATGCCTACGGTGGCCGTCGGCATAGAGAAGGCTGTCGGCATAGCACGTGGGCCCGGCTACACGGACGGAGACGGCCTTCTGACGGCGTCAGTCTACGCTGACGGGCTAACGGCGGCCGTCGGCATAGACACCA
>NC_057813.1:619332782-619352855 GCF_018294505.1 Triticum aestivum
CTGTCGGTGGCCAAACTTGACGGTGGCCGCCGTTAGGCGTGATTGTTGCCGACGGGCGGGGCCGTCGGCATAGATGTACGGCCCCCATTGGCGTAACATATATGCCGACGGCTTTTCTATGTCGACGGCCTCCCTGGCTGTGCCGACGCATATGTTGCCTATGGCCCTATGCCGACGGGGGCCGTCGGCATAGACCTATCCCGACGGGAATCAGAGCTATGCCGACGGCCCTGGCCATCGGCATAGGGGTCGATTCCGGTAGTGATGCAAAGAGCCACCGCAGCCAACACGGGCCCTGGCTGGAGAGCCCCTTCCCCTGCCATCGGCGATGGCGGTTTCGTTGTACGACAACTCCTCGCCAATCTTGGCGAGCACCCTAGGAAGGCGGCATAGTCGCCGCACGGACGTAGCTGCGTTGACCACCAACCATTCGTGAGCCCAGATCTCTGCGAGGACCCAGGACATCACCTCA
Organism: Triticum aestivum; assembly: GCF_018294505.1. Taxonomy (NCBI): domain Eukaryota; kingdom Viridiplantae; phylum Streptophyta; class Magnoliopsida; order Poales; family Poaceae; genus Triticum; species Triticum aestivum. The sequence goes on from NC_057813.1 coordinate 619,333,255, forward strand.
TTGGACTTCGCAAACGCCGAGTAGTGTGCTGCCTCCCTGCCGCCCTCTCCTCGACCGACACGAGGCTCCGCAATGACGATGAGATGCTACCACCATGGCCATCGAGGTAGTGGAGCAGGCTCCCACGCATCTTCGTGATCGCAGACCGCATCCACCTTGCGGCTTTGTCGTACTAGGAGTCGGCTCATCGATGCGGTGGCAACACCGGCTCCTCCACGTACGTGGGGCCCAACTTGTATGCTGTAGTTGAGGGAGGCGGGCTCCACCTTGACGCATCGGAGAGACGGCAACGTCGGCTTCTCTTGGACACGGTGGCAAGGCCGTGACGCCGACTCCTCCTTGTCAGAGGTTGGCGGCGGCGAGGCCAGCACAAAAGCCGTGGTACAGGAGCGATCGCTCGATCATGAGCTTTATCTTCTCCTAGTACTCCTCATCCGTGATCACCGCCTACGCGAGGAGGCACGGCTGCTGCAATGGCCGCTCTTCCGTCTTGCGGGAGGAGATGATGATCTCTCCTTGGAGGAGCCGACCATCGTGGAGGTCGATGACCCTATAGAGTGATGCCGGTTGTGCCAAGATCTAGATCTGGAGCCACCGCCTACCGTCATGGAGAACTACCACTTTGATGCCGAAGTAAGCTTTTCTGTCGCTGCATCGGAATGGAAGCGACACCACTCGCTCGTCCCATTGCGTACCCCTAGTGGGCATAAATGATGTTTGGTGTCACATTCATTCTGGAACAGACTGACCGGCATGAACGCGTGAAAATTGTTTCATGCGGTGACCGTTTTTCGGGCAGAGAGGGTTTTGAGGTGGACCATTGTGTCGGATGCCTACGCGGTGGCTGTCCGGACGCTCGCAAAGCTCCCCTGGTTTGTGTTTGATGTGTCAGATTTCATACAACTGGACGCGTCCATGGACCAATAGGACATTGCATTGGATGGCAAACTGCGTCTGGACAGCAGTATATAGATTTGCGGGTTTTGAGAGTCCAGTGTGGAGATGCCCTAAATCCCCAGTCCGCATGCATGCTTGAGTCCTGAACCTCTCCAGATATTAAAATTTCTTATTAGAACCATTCCTTCCGAAAGAGCACTGAAATGATTGGGTAAAGTTAAGTAACAGTTCCATGCTCTCGCGAAAATTCATGAGGAAAGGATCAGTAATCTGCAGGGGCACGCAAATGCGGGAGCACACACCTTGCTAGTCCTGCCTGACTGCCCGATTGCCCCGCGATTCCCAAAATAGTTGAATTATGCACGAGGGCATAGTAAACCTTTTGTTTTAGTCTCTGAAACATACAATTGTGCATCTGAAATTTACGATTTTGTCTGTCGCTCGTATCAACACTCAGAGTGAAAACTTCAAGTGGGTTTTTTGTCGGTCGCGGGTGCTAAAATTGTTATTTTGTCGGACGCTCATACTATGTTTCAAAAGTTGAAACCTAACATAATATTTAAAAAGTCATCAATTGATATTCAAAATGGATCTTATTTGAAAGTCCTCGTCATTAGATGCCCGAATGAAAACATAACTTAATTCAAACTTTGCGTTCAAACGATATGAGGAACTAAAAATCAAAAGCCAAAAGAAAAGTCTTGCACGAGAGGCTCGGTGCCCGTGCACCTGCTTGCCATAAATCCTCTCGCAAGTAAGGATAACACACTACAATGAGGTCTACGAGATGTTAGTCGGCGGCTCATTTATCTTCAAAATTCATTAGTTATCTGATTGCCAGATGTTAACACTACATTGTTCATGAGAGAGAGGATTTATAGCATGAAGGTGTGGGGGCACGTAGATTTGCGGCCGCTTGATTCCCTCGTGATTGAAAAGTGGGTTTGGTCTTTGCATGTGCTTTGGCCCTTAAGTACTTTATATGGGGTCCATGCGTGCAACTTTTGGCATCTTTTGCTGGCTTTACTCACCCCTCATCCCATGCTATTTCTTCTAACATTTAAATTTCAATCTATTACATCTTTTAAACCAAAAGTCAAATTTGAATTTCGTTTGCATTTTCAGGTTTCTTGTGGCGAGGGACTACAAATAAGATCCATTTAAAATATGTTTTGATGATTTTTTTTCAAAATCTGTTAAGTTTCAACTACTGAAACTTGGTAGGAGCGAACGACAAAATTGTAAGTTGCAAACAGTGAAACTTAAAACTTGGTGTGCTCACGGGCGGAATCCAATAACTTTGCAGATCGCGAGCCAAATCGGGCGTCGGGTTAGTTTCAAGTACTAAAACTTGATAAATTCATCAACTTTTAAAAACTAAAACTGTAAACCCTAAACCGAGAACCCTAAAACCCTAAAAGCATATGGAACTTGGTAAAACTTGATGAAACTTAGTCAAACTTAATGTCGTATTAATGTTTGGTCTTGTTCAAAAGTTCTTTTCACGACAAACACAAATATGTAGACAAGCAATAACTTCTGGCTCAAAAGTTATAGTAGATTGAAATTAAAAGATGAAACAGAAAATATATGGGAGGTGGGATGCATGGCGCATGCCACTTTGGCAAGACCCGCCGAAAGCATCCACGGATGAACACTAGTCCAAAGTAATTAAAGCCCTAGTACTAGACATTTTACGAATATTAAAGCAATCGAACCATCGGGAATGACTACTTAGGCAGGAGCCTGCACCCGACCTTGGTGCTCGTGTGAATTTGCGATGTCGGTGAGCCTGCCCCACTTTCTTCCCTACTGTTGTATATGATGTGTGATGTGTAACTAATCATGTATTAACCTTACTTCATCTGTTCGTAAAGAAAAACGCCATTTTTGTTGGATCTCACAACAACATACATCCAAGACATTTTTGTGTCGTGATACCTCCCATGCCAAATTATCAGTCTAGCGAGAATAGAAATTAATGGAAGAAGGAACTAAAGAATGAATATCCTTCTCATCTTAGTGATCTATGGAGCATGCGATCCCCTAATCACATATATGTATGTAGTATTGGACTAGCATGTGCCAATACCAAGGGGGTGAGGGATAGAAATAGTCTAAAAAGGGGTCCATGTGCGAATACTAGAGCTAGGGTAGTTGAAGAAAGTAAAAAGGATAGAGTAATTGAGAGAACCACTTAAGTAGTTGGATCCTCCCACTACTTCCATTTATCCCAATATGCACACATGTCCCCTCCTCATACTTGCCATCAATAACAGCACTAGTTCCACTACTATCATCAACATGCATGTAGTAAAGAAGTAGTGACTTGTTCCCCAAAAAGACAGTAGTGAACTATTAAACATCAAGTATTTTTACCAGGCACAATCACAAAAATCATGTTGCATTTGGTTTACTTACGTCAAGTTTTCATGGATACTGTTGCTTTCGATGTAATGTGGATATTACCAATCTAATTAAACCATATAGCAAATAAACTACAATTCCTATTGCACGCCACTAACTAGTAACTATGACAATAGGTGCATCTACAATCTGCATATATATTTTAACACGAAGCTTAAAAACTTATTTTTAGTTTGAAAAGGAAGATAAGGTCAAGCTTACCAACCCAGCTTCGAATGCACGCAAGCATAACTTTGTTACAAAAAAGATACAAGGTACCAAGGACAAATTAATCGGTTTACAAAAGAGAAGAAATTCTTGAAACCATTATCTTTGGAATTTGCAGTGTGCTTTCCAACAGTTATGTTCTCTAACATGTACCACATTCCTATCAACCGGGACCAAAATTTCATGCACATCATCATGTTCATTGTGCTGCGTCTAGTGTCAAAAGACCCTGTAATTGTACGCTTCTTGTGATAATGTGCAGCTCTTATCTCAGCAATTGAAAGTCATTTTGGCCATTCTAAATGCAAAAGAACACATATGGATGTTGTAGGCTGAAACATGCCAAACAAAACTCATATTGCTTCTACCTATGGTGGCAAGTGCTCACATTTTTTCCGAGGGAATGTAGGTAGCATAGTAGGAAAAATGGTCCGCGCATTGCAACGGAAAACATAAATATTACGCACACTTAGCCTAACGCATGTCCCATGCAAGTCCACCTCAATTATTTCAACATGGGTCACATCTGTGTCGCCGCTTATCCTCCTTTGCACCCTCGCCGCAGGTAGCCAAATTAGCACAATGTGTCTAGACATGGCCAATCCCAACGCAATTGGCTCATCCATCTCATATCACACATGGCATTGGACCACGACAACGCAAATGAATGTTTAAGCTAATCTCTTGAGTTGCATGGGAGCACCACTCTTTGTGAGTTCCGTGCCGTACATGTTCCATACACTATCCCTGCACCTGGTCCATTCATCATCCATCATACCCCCGCTTGCTTTTGAACATGAACCTGTTTCATGGAGGGATGGCGGACCTCCATGTGTCCCGGCCTGTCACCATGCATGCTTGCAACTAATATATATGGAACAAAAGCACATTGTATTAACTGGAGCTACTTGAGTAGTCCGCTACATGTATTAGGTCTCTTCGCCAGTCTATTTGAACGCTGGACTCACATCAAAATCACAAACTTTTATGTGGTGGTAGAAAAGAAAAGATAAATAGAACTGCGTAAAAAGGAGAATTATTGACCTGCACATTACATGTGGTATAAGATGCAAATTTACTATTTAAAGATAATGGTAATTTTCCCCGCAAAAAAGAGACTTTTCAATTTGCTATTGTTGACTTGGACTGGCGGGAATGATGTTTGTTAATGTCGCTTCCACATTGGAGGCTCCATGGTTCCATCACCATAATGGTGTTTTAAAGAGACATTTAATGATGTTTGTCCAAGAATGTCGATTGTCATGGTTCCAGCACCTCGGTGTTGCTTTGTTGGCTGTTCACATGGTAGCCATATATATTTGTCCAGCCAGCCTTAGGCACACCGAGTGGAAGAACTGCAAAATATTTATTAGGGGGGCCAAGTGATGTTAAAACAGATTGGGGATGGCCAAACAATGAAAAAAATGAGCTTTTAGCAGCAAATAATCACTAAACATGTATTGTTCATAAGAAAATTAGTAGCACATCACTGATGTTGGGGGTCAGGGCCCCTACTGGTCCCCCTGTCTCCGCCACTGGGCGCACCTCCTTCATATGTATGTGCAGTGCCATGGCCATATATTTTTCCATGAGCTATATCTCCTCGAGCCAAGTGGAGTACGCATGAAAGAGTTAGATGCTTCTTCTATTCATTTCCCTGGCGTAGCTGGGCCATCCTGGACTTGAACCAGAGACCTCGTTCGTGAAGCAATTCATCGCCCCTATGACCCAAACCAATTGTGAGAGAATCAATAGACTCCTTTTCGGGAGCGATTCATCCTTCCCGAACGCAGCATACAACTCCCCGTTTCACTGCGCTCTTCAAGTGTGCTTCTTACCCCTTCTCCCGCTTACCATGGCAAGTCCTTGGGAAATAACTCCGATGGACAGAAAAAGGAATGCGTTAAGAGACCCACCTTGCCCAACCCTAGATAATTTTGTTGGCTGGTTGTTCATACCCTGACCCTATATATTGGTCCAGCTAGCCGAAGCACACCTTCTTTATATGTATGTGCAGGTCATGGTTCCAGCACCTCTGTCTTATTCGTCTCGTTATTCTTTGCTTATTAATCCTCAATACGGTTTACTGATTTAAAATCACAGACATATATAAATTGTTAAATAGGATGTAAGAAGCAAGGCGGTACTATTTTATACAAAATGGATCAGATATCAAACACAGAATCGTGGGCTCGGTTGGTTGTATGTACTATTTGGGGATAGACCACAGGTTGGGGTTCAATCCCCATAAAGCCCTTATTTTTTGTGTGGGTTGCCACTGTAGCTGGGCCGGCTTACAACACACGGTCGGCCTGGTAGCTGGACCAGCGTACCACTTGGAGCTGCCCCGAGGGAAGAGATGCTGGCGTCCATCCATGTTGCCATTCTCGCTAGGGTTACCTATCCTCTCGGGCAGCGGCGATAAACCCCACCGTAGAGACTCTCCGTCCCCTCCCTCCGGCCATCCCTTCTCCTGCGACTGGGGCGGGACCTCAGGCGCGATCGTGGGAAGACGCTGGAGGGTAGGGAACCACCGCTCGCGGAAAGGCTTCTCTCGGGCGAGAGATCAGATGGATATAGGCGCGTCCGGCTCGGGCTCTAAAACCGATCAGGAAGCCATGATGAAGGAACTAGGGCTCAATGAGGAAAATTCGGAAGATGTTGTCATCGAGGAGGATGAACTGCCGGCTGAAGCTACAAGGTGGATGGCCATGGCGCGTGTCTACACGAACAAGACATACAGTCACTATTGGTTTTACCGGAATATGAGGGTGGCTTGGGACTTGGCACAGGAAGTGAAGATTCGACCACTTGAATAAAATCTATACACGCTGCAGTTTTCATGCTTGGGGGATTGGGAACGAGTCATGCAGGAGGGGCCATGGGCGTTCAAGGGAAAGGCCGTGGTGATTGCTCCTTACGATGGTTTCACATGACCATCTACCATAGCCCTCAACAAGATTGATATTTGGATGTAGATTCACGACCTGCCGAATGGTTACTTCTGCAAGGCTAAAGCTCTGTCGTCAACGGTGGGCGAGTTCATATATGCTGAACCAAAGTCTCCTGATTTCGAGGGAAATTTCTGTAGGGTGCCTATAAAGATAGATGTTACAAAACCCCTCAAGAATGCGGTGTCGTTTGTGGTCAAGAGGAAGCAAGAGGTTATCAGGGAGATCTTCTGAGTGAAGTTTGAGAGGCTACCGGATTAGTGTTCAGTCTGTGGTCACTTGGGCCATCTTTTTAAGGAGTGTGGGGATGGTGTTCATCCACCAAACTCACTTGTGTTCAAAGATCTACAAGCCACTTGGTTCAAAGGGGCAGGGAGAGGACCTGGCGAAGGAGGAGGCACTCAAGGTGGAAGAGGACGAGGATGTTGTGGCCGAGGTAGAGGAAACAGAGGGCCACCAAGAGATGACGAGGAAGGATACTGGAGAAAAGATGATCATGAGGGAGGGCTACAACCAAGCATGGATAATATGTCCGTCGATGACCCAAGCAGAAAGAGGGTTGTAAGGGAGGATTCGGGAAAAAACGTCATGGTGAAGGAGAAGCAGAAGGGAGATCCAAGTTCGTTGGAACTCGCCATTGTCCCGGTGGGTGTTGGCATGGTCGCCCCCCCTCCCCCGACCAGAGACCAGAAACGCTCGAGGGCGGAAGAGGAGGAAAGGGAAAGCTCAAGCATCCTAGTGAAGAATTTGGTGGGCTCCTTTGAGGAGCGCCGCCGGGCCCAATGAGTGCTTTCTGTTTGAACTGCCACGTGTGGGCAATGCCGTGACAGTCCAAGAACTTCGCGATTTCGCGAGGAAGCTTGCCCCTACCCTTTTATGTATTGTTGAAACTCAGACAGAAGGATCTAGGGTAGAGAATTTACCTAGCACACTGGGATATGATAATGTGTATGCGGTTGATAGTGAAGGTAGAAGTGGTGGTATTGGACTCTTTTGGAACAATGAAATAAAGATTGAAATTTTAGGTTACTCACGTTATCATCTAGATGTGTCGGTAGAGGAGGAAGGTCATGATGCTTGGAGAATGACATGTGTGTATGGAGAGGCTCAAACACACCTGAGATACCGGAGGTGGGATGTTCTAAAAAATATAAGCACCTCTGGCTCCCTACCATGGATCTGTATAGGGGATTTCAATGAGGTTTTGCGTTCAAGCGAACACATGGGGATCGGGATGAGGAGTAATACCCAAATACAAGCTTTCAGAGACACGGTGGACATTTGCATGCTTCTTGACATCGGATACAAAGGAAGGCAGTGGACATTTGAAAAAAGGGTGGTTGGAGGGACATATACGAGATGCAGACTAGACCGCGCTTTGGCAAATGCACCGTGGATCGCTCGTTTTGCTACTGCTAGCCTGGAGCACCTAACCGCGGCAACGTCAGATCACAGTCCACTCCTTCTAGACCTTGGAAGAGGACAGAGGAATCTACAGGAACAAACTTTTCATTACGAAGCAATGTGGGAAAACACGAAGAGCTGAAAGGTTTTGTTCAGACAGAGTGAGCTGCGCATGGCACATGCAATAACGTTTAGGATTCACATATAATGACACAATGCGAAGGTTTTCCAATTTTTTGTTTCTTTTTGAATTTTTTATGACCGTTTCAAAATGCGGTCAAAACGGCGGGCTAGACCGTTCCTAGCTAGTGGTTGAATCTTGGAATTTTTTTGGTGTTTCTATGATTCAATAGATACTTATTTACCTAGAAATGATTTTTGGAAAAAATAAAGAGCAAACTATAAGGCAGCTGCAGTTCAAATTTGACCCGTTTCCAACTAAATCGACGACAATTTGTCTTTTTCACCAGAGGTGGATCAAAACTTTTTTCACCCAACCATTTTGTCAATTGTGCATTATATATGGCCTAGTATTTTATAAAATTGATTTGGTCCATTTTTGCAACAATTATTTGGTAGTTCCTTCACAAAAAAACCTCCTTTTGGGCACTTGGAAAATGAAAAATGAAATTTCCGTGCAAAGAAAATGAAAACTTCCTTAGGCAACATTGTTTGGAATTCCAAGATGTACGCTTGTGCACAATTTGAGATTATTTGAACAAACTATGCCATGAATGTGGCCATAAGATTGATCATTTGGCTTGAAAGCCATGAATCTTCACGCATGATAGCTCATTTCTGAGAACATTTTTTTAAAATAATTACCGTATTACAAGTTTATTATTTTTCCTGGAACCTTGGTCACATATAATGACACAATACGAAGGATTTCCAATTTTTGTTTTTTTTGAATTTTTTATGCCCGTTTCAAAATGCGGTCAAAACGGCGGGCTTGACCGTTCCTAGCTAGTGGTTGGATCTTGAAATATTTTTGGTTTTTCTATGATTAAATAGATACTTATTTACCTAGAAATGATTTTTGAAAAAAATAAAGAGCAAACTATGAGGCAGCTGCATTTCAAATTTGACCCGTTTCCAACTAAATCAACGGGAATTTGTCTTTTTCACCAGAGGTGGATCAAAACTTTTTTCACCCAACCATTTTGTAAATTGTGCATTATACATGGCCTATTATTTTATAAAATTGATTTGGTCCATTTTTGCAACAATTATTTACTAGTTCCTTCACAAAAAAACCTCCTTTTGGGCACTCGAAAAATGAAAAATGAAATTTCCGTGCAAAGAATATGAAAACTTCCTTAGGCAACATTGTTTGGAATTCCAAGATGTACCCTTGTGCATAATATGAGGTCATTTGAACAAACTATGCCATGAATGTGGCCATAAGATTGATCATTTGGCTTGAAAGCCATGAATCTTCATGCGTGATAGCTCATTTCTGAGAACACTTTTTTAAAATAATTACCGTATTACAAGTTTATTATTTTTCCTGGAAACTTGGTCACATATAATGACACAATGCGAAGGTTTTCCAATTTTTTGATTTTTTTTGAATTTTTTATGCCCGTTTCAAAATGCGGTCAAAACGGCGGGCTTGACCGTTCCTAGCTAGTGGTTGAATCTTGGAATTTTTTTGGTATTTCTATGATTAAATAGATATTTATTTACCTAGAAATGATCTTTGGAAAAAATAAAGAGCAAACTATGTGGCAGCTGCAGTTCAAATTTGACCCGTTTCCAACTAAATCAACGGGAATTTGTCTTTTTCACCAGAGGTGGATCAAAACTTTTTTCACCCAACCATTTTGTCAATTGTGCATTATATATGGCCTAGTATTTTATAAAATTGATTTGGTCCATTTTTGCAACAATTATTTGGTAGTTCCTTCACAAAAAACCTCCTTTTGGGCACTCGGAAAATGAAAAATGAAATTTCCGTGCAAAGAAAATGAAAACTTCATTAGGCAACATTGTTTGGAATTCCAAGATGTACCCTTGTGCACAATATGAGATCATTTGAACAAACTATGCCATGAATGTGGCCATAAGATTGATCATTTGGCTTGAAAGCCATGATTCCTCACGCATGATAGCTCATTTCTGAGAACATTTTTTTAAAATAATTACCATATTACAAGTTTATTATTTTTGCTGGAAACTTGGTCACATATAATGACACAATGCGAAGGTTTTCCAATTTTTTGTTTTTTTTTGAATTTTTTATGCCCGTTTCAAAATGCGGTCAAAACGACGGGCTTGACCGTTCGTAGCTAGTGGTTGAATCTTGGAATTTTTTTGGTGTTTCTATGATTAAATAGATACTTATTTATCTAGAAATGATTTTTGGAAAAAATAAAGAGCAAACTATGAGGCAGCTGCAGTTCAAATTTGACCCGTTTCCAACTGAATTGACGACAATTTGTCATTTTCACCAGAGGTGGATCAAAACTTTTTTCACCCAACCATTTTGTCAATTGTGCATTATATATGGCCTAGTATTTTATAAAATTGATTTGGTCCATTTTTGCAACAATTATTTGGTAGTTCCTTCACAAAAAACCTCCTTTTGGGCACTTGGAAAATGAGAAATGAAATTTCCGTGCAAAGAAAATGAAAACTTCATTAGGCAACATTGTTTGGAATTCCAAGATGTACCCTTGTGCACAATATGAGATCATTTGAACAAACTATGCCATGAATGTGGCCATAAGATTGATCATTTGGCTTGAAAGCCATGATTCTTCACGCATGATAGCTCATTTCTGAGAACACTTTTTTAAAATAATTACCATATTACAAGTTTATTATTTTTCCTGGAAACTTGGTCACATATAATGACACAATGCGAAGGTTTTCCAATTTTTTGTTTTTTTTGAATTTTTTATGCCCGTTTCAAAATGCGGTCAAAACGACGGGCTTGACCGTTCCTAGCTAGTGGTTGAATCTTGGAATTTTTTTGGTGTTTCTATGATTAAATAGATACTTATTTACCTGGAAATGATTTTTGGAAAAAATAAAGAGCAAACTATGAGGCAGCTGCAGTTCAAATTTGACCCGTTTCCAACTGAATTGACGACAATTTGTCTTTTTCACCAGAGGTGGATCAAAACTTTTTTCACCCAACCATTTTGTCAATTGTGCATTATATATGGCCTAGTATTTTATAAAATTGATTTGGTCCATTTTTGCAACAATTATTTGGTAGTTCCTTCACAAAAAAAACTCCTTTTGGGCACTCGGAAAATGGAAAATGTATTTTTTGTTATTCGAGGGAACAATACTACTACTTATGAGGAACCTTAACAAACATTGTCAAAAAAAGAGAAGGAAACTTACAGCCGGTTGTCGTGGTGCTGCGTTGGATCTCCCCGACGCTTCAACGGAGCTTCGTCGGGCGCCGTGGTGCTGCGTTGGAACTCTTAAAGCACCGTCGAGAGATGCAATGGAGCTTCATGGGGATGTCATCGGTGCTGCGTTGAAGCTTTTTCACGCTCGGTGCTGTCGTGACATATTGATGTGATCGAATGACCACCAATGGACGGATCGGGCGGCTAGCTAGGCGGATGATTTCTAGGAAAAATCATCTGGGTGACTGGTAGTATCTACCTATTGTTAGTTAATTACGACCAATTTAGAAGGTCATAACATCATCAAAGTCTGTACTTTGGTCTGATTGGTCTATTGGCATGTCACGCGGATCAAGGATCACAGACCGTCGGATACTCCCAGATCCAACGGCCCACACCCATGCATCCTCTCACCCCTCGTCCTACCCGCAGCCCAACCACCCAACCCTAACTCCCCTCCCACTCCAGCCGCCGCTGCACCCTTCTCCCTCCCAGATCCAATCCTGCCCGCGTCCTCCCACCCCGGCCTCCATCTCCATTCCTGCCCGTGTCGGCCACCTCCCTCCGGCGGAGTTCGACCCACACCCCAAGCACTGTTGCTCCACCCTCTCCCACGCCCATCCCACACCGGCGGACTGCCTCACCGCCGCCGCCCCCCACCGGCGAACTCCCTCTCCTCTCTCCTTCTCTCCCTACCAGATCGAGCAGCTCCACCCCCCCTCACGCTCCCATCGACTGACCCTGTTCATCCTGGGAAGGAAGGAGCGAGCTCCCAGGCCGGATGTGTGCTCCTTGCAGTCAGCCCACCGTCCTCTGCACGCACCATGTTGAAGGTCCCCTTCACCCTGGGAAGGAAGGCCTTTCCAGAAGGAGGAGTCCGGATCTGGCGCCTCGACAAATTTAGTCCGGATCTGGCACCGCTGTTCTTACCTGCAACGACCTGAGCAGGAGCAGCAACAACTTCCTCCTTCGCTTCCCCTGTGGTCTGGCCGCGCGCTGCTACGCAGATCGAGCGAGAGGTGAGGCAGCGCCGAATCCAGATCGAGCGCTGGATCCAGACTGAGCCGCCGGAACAAGGTGCAACACCGGATCCCTCACTCTTCCATGGATGGACTTGTCATCTTCCCTTTTGCCTTGCTGCTGCGATTTGATTTGCTTCCTCTCCCTCCGCCTCTTCCTCACGCACTCCAAGGCCATGGCGCTGGAAGGAAACCCAGCCATGGAACCGACAGCAGGCACGCCATGGAGAAGAGGACACGATGGAGGGGATGATGCCATGCACGTGAGGACGCCATGGAGGACGCAGCTCCACCACCACCGCGACGCCATCTCCAAGCCCCCTCCCGATACATCTCTTGCGAGGTATGACCTCATCACGATCCCATGGAAGTGAAACTTGATTGTGCAGTCATCAGTTGCTGTCATTGATTATGTGATTGACTGATTCTATAATAAGCCTTCTTGTCGTAGTCTTGCTGTTGATGTTGATAATTCAAAGGCCAATTTCTGCTTACGCTGCCACTTGCTTATGTTGTAGGCCTGCTCAGTCACTTAGTCATATCGTTATATTTCTGTTAGGATTATTTTTACCTTGCAGCACAAGTAGATAGCCGTGTTCACATGTTTCCAGTGAGTTGTTGTAGAAGTGAGAACTTTATGCGGAGTATACTACCTATTCAAGGAGCTTGAAATGAAGTTAAAACATGTTTTATGCTCTATTTTTTTTAGTTTGATGGAGGGTCAAGGACCGCACGCATAGTGGAGTATCAGAACGCTCAGGCCAGCCACCGTGTGAGGTAATGAAATTTGTTTGTCATTGTGCCTTTTGATGCTTGCTTCAGAAAAAGAAACTAGCTCAAGCAGACACACAACCAACTTGATTGATGTTTGTAGATACTAGCAGTAGAACGTGTGTGTGTGTGTCTCCTATACTCGCTTGCTTAATTTCTGTACTAGATCAACAACACTAGCTCTTACTTCTTTGTTTGATTCAGAGCAGTAGGCATCCTCTATGGACGATGATGACAACCAGGGCATCCACCGCCATGACGACACTCCGCACATGGTCCAACTCGTCTACAACCTCCTCTATCGCGGGACGAAGACTGTGGCCGTGTGCGGCATCGACTACAACCTCCTCTCATGTGAGTTCATCTCCTACCTTCTATCCCCCTCTCTTGTGCTGCCATAGTAGTACCTTGCTCTGTTTCATGTGCATGGGTGATTTTCTTTGTACTTTCTGTGCTTGTGTCATGGAAAAGATCATTCCTATTTACAAGTGATGATGATTTGGAGTAGCACACTTGTTAAATTCTGCTCTTGTAGTAGACCCCATTTGTAGTTACTGTGATGTGCATTGACTCGGCCTCCTAGTACTGCAGATCATGCATGTTAATAATTTACAGTGGCCTTGTTAGTTACTACAGCTAGGCTGTGTTAACTGTTGGTGTTTAATCTAGCTAGCTTGTTTGTACCATCAGGATTGCAGCAAATTACAGCTAGCTAGCCTGTTTGAAATATGTTTTTTTGCTTGGTATGCTGTTGGTCTGAATCTACTTACATGCTTGACTGAATTTAACTTGGTGCTGAAACAAGCACTCGGTTGGGGCCTCCTGGGTGATGCGACCAACCTGAAGCTACTATAGATATCTGAATATTTGGCTACTGCAAATGAAGTAGTGTAACAATGAAATGGTTGCTGCTGTAGTACTCCAACCAGCCTGAAGCTATATGAAGTCTAACCAACAACTGTAGTGCTCCAGCCTGAAGCTATAAAATTTTGTTTCCTTGGCAAAAAATTCAGTTTACAGATTTTTGCAAATTCTGTATTTTGTAGTACTGTTTTGGTTGCAGTAGTTTTTCAGTAGCTTGTTAACTTGCTGATGCTTTCTTAATTATGTGCAGCTGCTCCACTGAAAATTCTTAGTGTATCTTATGCTTAGTGTTAATTCTTTGCAGCTACTCCACTGAACTACAGTATTGATAAACTTGCACAGGCTCTGCCTTTTGCTTATTCTGTTTTTATAAATCCAGTTTATAGTGCTTACCTCTTTGTCACATTGGGTTTGGCAGCAGTTGCTAGTCTCTAGCATTTACCTCTTGTTGCAGACCAGGAAATGAAAGATCACTCGACAAACGACCGCTTCTAGTCGGTTGGATCTGATCTTATACCCGCACACGAGAGCTACTGGAGCAGCAACAGATTAGCAAGGACCCAAGCTGGACTCCCAAGTTCTTCGGTGAGCTGGCTCCATCTCCTACCCCTAGCTCCCTCTTTTCTGCTCCTCTAGCATGCTTTGTTGGACTCATGCTCTGCTCCTGCACCAGCAGCTTGATTGGTTCTATATACACTAGCGGTAGTACCTCATGTACCTTAGGGTTTTGTTATTCTCCTGCGGGAAAAGCTTGTGTACATAGCTGTCTCCGGCTTGTATGGGTGCTCTCCCATGTTTTGATGCTCAGTTAGCTCGATGAGCTTCGTATGCTAGTAGTGACTGAATGCTGAAATTGTTTGTGATAGCTGTGCGGGCAGTTGTGGTGGGCAAGCTTTGTCTAGTTATATTGAGCACAAAAGGAAATAGTTACATTTAGTTATTTTGCTGTTTGCTCTCTTGACATTCTGTAAAAGGAAGTGTTGAAGGAAAGTTTTTGAGTCGTGTCTCTCATCTGTAATGGATCTATTGCATATGAATTCTTGTCTGGGTGGTATAAGTTTGCAATGCATTCAATGGTATTAACTGGGTTTTGTGTAGACTTGTCCATACACAGAATGTAGTGTCAGATGTTTTTGTTTCTCTTGACCATCTTGTTGATGTTATCTTCATCACTATAATGTACTTTCTGGTTAACTAAGCTTCATCTCCTGTTTTTGTTTCCAGAGATTGTTGTATTATTTATGTTCTTTTTACTCCCAGAATTATTGTGCGCCCATACTACCATCACATTGCCTGTTTTTCTTGCTGCATACATGTATCTCAAGCATTGTACTTCTGTGTTTGCTTAGGCGGATTCACTTGATTATGTTTCTAACTTTTCATAATTTATTATTTGTAGATGTTGGCCTTTATTCTTCAAAAATTGGGTGTACATAAGCTACAGCAAGAAGAATCCTGAAGAAAAACCACACCCAGAATGCCATTTCACTCACTGGAGCTATTTATGTGTATATTTAGTTGTATTTTATAGCTAAATACCAGATTTGTACTAGGTACTTTGCTTGGCTGTTGTAATGTACTATCTTAGTTTTGGTACTTTGTTTGGCCGTTGTAATGTACTATCTCAGTTTTGGGTGTACATGATTGTAATGTACTGCTTGGTTGTTGTATGAAATATTATGCCTTATTGGCTCTTTTTGAATCAAAATTTCTAACTGCAAAATTATAGAACTGGCCTGTGGTAATTGGTTCCCATATGACTAGTGGGGCCTACTTTAAAATGGAAAAGAAACAAAAGAAAACTGAAAAATGGGCTGGAAAAAGGTTGAGGCCCAAAAAAATGTGGACTGTAGAAGAAAAAATAAAAGTCTGTTGGGCTTGGTCCATGTAGCTGACCAAACTTGAAAGAAAAAAAAATAAATGGGCTGAATTAATGGGCTAGGCCCATGTGGAAAACCGAATTGGACCGGGCTGATTCTTGTGCCACATCAGCTTGCCATGCTGGATGCCTACATGGCCTGGGGAGGTTGCTAGTGACCAAAACGCCACAGTAGGCATATTTTGGTCGTAAACGTCTACGACCTTCTCACGGAGAAGGTCGCTATAGTCAGTTTACGATCACCAGCTTTTGACCTTCTGTTTTTGGTCACAAAAAGGTCGCAAATGAAAAACCATGACCTTTCAGTGACCAATAGTGGTGGTCACAAGTTGACACATTTCTTGTAGTGTAGGGGTAGACAGGGAAAAGAGGAAAACACTATGCTTTGTAGGGTTTCGGCCGAAACACTTGATCAGTTAGCTCGTTTCTCCCATCACTTTATCCGGCGTTCCACCACTCCTACCCAGCGCAACATCACTTCCCCACCACAACTCCTTCTATAACAGGGCACCCTGCGTCGCCTGATGAAGCCATGTACTTGGGGTAGGGTCATGGACCTGTCCAAGATACCCTCCCCAAGGACATCTCTAGAAGAAACCACCTTTCAGTCGACCTGGAAGGGTTCCAGTAGACGGACTCGAAGACACTCGATCATGAAGCCAACCACTCGACCACCAGGAGACCTAAAGTCACTCTGCACGTAAACGGTCTGTCATTAAGTAGCTTTTATGGTCATCATAGCACTTTATTTGTGGTGTTACCAGAAACGCCCGACCTTAATGTACTTTAAACCCTGCATAACTGAGGGCCGGAGGGGTCTGGCGGACTCTATATAAGCTACCCCCTCCTCAGTGTAAAGCGTTCGCACCCCTGTAACTCATATACACATAATCCAGTCGACCGCCTCCGGGCTCCGAGACGTAGGGCTGTTACTTCCTCCGAGAAGGGCCTGAACTCGTAAATCTCTTGCGTATACAACTACTCCATAGCTAGGATCTTGCCTCTCCATTCGTACCCCCCTACACTACTGTCAGACTTAGAACCACGACACCGCCCCTCCCGCCTCCCGCCATCACGCGCGAGTGCGCCACTACTACTGACTATTGGGGCCGCCGCCGTTTGATCCAGAGCCTCCATCTACTCCAGTCCAGCCGTTCCACAGGCCCTCCAAAGGACCAGAATCAGTACTACCTCTATTCCAAACGAGCAGGACCAGGACGTCCGAGGCCTGACGATCGCCTCCCACCGCACCAAACCAGGACTACTACTATGTTGAGCTATAAACTACATATATATGAATTAGATATTATCATGTAGTTGTTAGTTACTCCGTCGTGTGATTACATCTTTTTTAATCTATTGAATTGTGTATTTATTGCTAAAATATATATTATTTTATGTCTTAGAAAACCCGACAATCGAACCGGTGAACCGGCGGTCAGGCCGGTACAAACCTGAACTGGCTGCATCACCGGTTCGATTACCTGTCCGGCTTTTTAAACTATGGAACATATAAGATAGAAGGGAAAGAGTAAAGACAATAGTCAATTATAAAATTTCACATGTTTTTACCAACCAATTGCAAAGATACAACTATATATTTCTTTCAAAATTAGAATTCATGCAGATGGTTATTCTGTGTGAACATGGAGATTAATTATATGTCGGCTCAGTCCATCGAAGGTGCTTGTAGGAGCAACATGTGTGCACTCTCATATGTGTGGGTCTATATGAACGTCTACATCTATGTTTCTAAAACATACATTCATTCAGACAGAGCCCTAAAACAACGAAAATGCTCTACTTACAGACATTTACTTGCGATTGCTTTAGAAATGTATGGTTTCTCTTCTTCACTAATCCCTCCCCATGAATTTTCTTGTTGGGCCCCTCCCTAATCCACTAATGGGCCTCCATGTAATCCGGTAATTTATGTCCATGAGTAAATTTCCAGGAGATGTAGCGTTACTCCTACGACAATTAGACGACACCCCGCACGTTGTTGCGCAAGAATTTTGAAATATTTTTGATTAGATGTACTGTATGGAACATGAATTTTTTCTATAATAATATGATAACTAAAACAGGAAATACCTAATTTATTATGTTTGATTTTGTATAGGTATAAAGTATTTATTACATATAAATAGCGTAATTGAATGAAAATTATTGTGGATGTTGCATGCTGAGGCGACATGCTTGCAAGTTGAGAGAAATACGTTAGTAGGTGCTAGCTATTTATATATAGAATATCGCGTGAGGCAGTACCAAACTTTCAACCTGTCACAAAAATCGTAAGGTGAGAGAGATTTACATAATGTCAGCCACTTGTATACTGGTTCCTACGATTCAATGACATGTACTCCCTCCGTACCGAAATACTTGTAGTTGGATGCCAACTACAAATATTTTGATACAGAGGTAGTATATATATGCTGACAAGAAAACAGAACACCGCTTGTGTTGGATCTCTTGAAAATATATTGGTTGCATATTTTTGCACCTTTTTTTAGAATCACCGTTCCCTCGCATGAATATATTACTCAAAGGCAGCCACGAGCAGCGAGTTTCAGAATTACATTGGCACGGCGGACCATTCAGAGAGTTAGGAACGCCACGAGAACAAGTCGTCCTTGTCTCCCGGATTGATTGAGCGGTGCGACCACAAGTCTAAATCAAAGATAATAAGCCTAAAGGTTATTAAATAGCATTGGTCGATGGACCTGAATAATGTGTCACTACAAGAAGCCCAAATCTTCCACAGATTCGTAAGTAGGACCATTGGCCATATCTTGATTGGCATTTGGTGCAGCAGGACGGCATCCCACAAATCATTGACGTCACCGGACATGGGTGAAATACCCAAGTGTTGCTAAACTTTACTTGCTAGAGGGCAAGGGATGAAGAGAAGGGCCATCTCTTCGCATATTTTTGCATCCTGATACCTCCCATGTTGAAATATTGTAATAACGGGTGCGTAGACGAATGAACGAAGCAACGAAATGATAAACATCCTTTTAATCAAGCTGATATATCGACACCCAACCACCTAATGGCATGCATAGTGTTGGACTAGACTAAGTGCACATGTAAAATCATCTATTGAGTATGTATAATCTATGAGCTCTCAGCAAAGTAGCTATATATAGCTCATGGAAATATAGAGGGAGTAGACAAAGTAATCTATAAATGGGATCCATGGGCGAAGACTAGAACTAGGTGGTTGAAGAGAGTGATAATGGGTAGAATAAATAAAAGAATAGATAAGACTAGAGCATGACGTGCGCTTTGCCACGCCTATTCTTCGGTCATGGGTTAAGTCCCATATGTTTATTTTGTATACTGTCTATTTCAATTAGTTGGCTCGTTGCGTGTAATTATCATTTAATTGTGCTATATAGCAGTAAAAATCATGTTTAAACATTTTTATAAAAGTTTCCGTCTAGTTAAAATAATAAGCAATTGTTGGTGAGCTTCGTTCAATACGCACGAGCTTAATTTCTTGCTCAATGGTTATTACAAGGAATATTAGAAAAATGAAAGAATAGAATGGTAAATCTATAATCATATTTACACTCTGGTTGGATGCAAGAGAGTAAATTGCTAACTTTCTGCATATTTCCCATCGACTCCTTTCTTCCAATTTAAGCACAGGCGGCCTCGTCGGTGATGGAGTACGTGCCTAGCCAGAAGCGGCGCCCCTTGTCATAGAACTCCATGCCGAAGTTGCCGGGTTGCCGGACGGCTTCGCCCACACACCGAAGAACCCCATCTTGTTCTTCGGTACCTTCTTCGGCGGCATGATGATGACCGG
>NC_057813.1:619353147-619355865 GCF_018294505.1 Triticum aestivum
GGGGCGGGGGCTCAGGGCGTGGCTTGGTGGCGGGCAGCGGTGGGGTGGGGGCTCAGTGGCAAGCGACGGTGGGGTAGGAGGTCGGGCGGTGGGGGCAGTTAGGGGCTTGGGGTCGGGCGGCGACGACGGGGTAAGGACTTGGTGGCGGGCGGTGGTGAGGTTGGGGCTCGAGGCGGCGGGGCTTCGTGTTGGTGAATCAAGCAGCCACGGTGGCGAATCGGGCCCGATTCGAGGCTGGCGGTTTCGGCGGAGTTTTGATGAGTTTTTAGAAATTTGTTAAGTTTCAATTGTTGAAACTAGGTAGGAGCGAACGACAAAATTGCAAGTTTCAAAAACTTAAACTTAAAACTTGGTGTGCTCACGTACTGAATCTAATAACTTTGCAGATCGCGAGCCAAATCGGGGGTTCACGCAATTTTTAACCATGAAAACTTGGTAAATTCAGCAAGTTTTAAGAACTAAAACCCTATATCGTAAACCCTAAGCCCTAAGAGAGAACTCTAAAACCCTAAGAGCATATGAAACTTGGTAAAACTTGATGAAACTTAGTAAAACTTAATGTTGCAATCATCAAGTTTTAAATATTGAAACTTCCATTTTTTTTAGAAGTTATCAAAATGTATTCAAGCTTGGTCTCATTCACAAATTCTTGTCGCGACAAACACAAACATACAAACGAAACTATAGATTTTGGTTCAAAAGATATATTAGATTGAAATTAAAAGTTGAAATAGAAAAGATATGGGAGCTGGGAAGCATGGCGCATGCAAATTTGGCAAGACCTGCCGAAAGCATGCATGGATGGGTGCCTGTCCGAAGTGATTAAAGCCCTAATACTAAACAACTGACAAATATTAGAGCAATCGAGCAGTCAGGAGGCAGTACTTAGGCATGAGCCTGCACCCGACCTTGGTGCTCGTGCGTATTTCCGATGTCCGTGAACCCGCCCCACTTTCTTCCCATCGTTGTATATGTTGTGTGATGTGCAATTAATGATGTACTAGTCGTAGTTCATCAGTTAGTAAAGCAAATCACCACTTTTGTTGGATCTCACAATGACATACATCTAGCACATTTTTGCGTCATGATACCTCCCATGCCAACTTATCAGTCTAGCGAGAATAGAAATGAATGGAAGAAGCAACTAAAGAGTGAATATCCTTCTCATCTTAGTGATCTATGGACAATGCAATCCCCTAATCACATATACCCAGAGAAGAATCGCCTATAGCTTTAGAGTTTTCACTCCCAATACTCCAAAGGAATAGGGGCGGCATATGGAGTTCCATGCGACCAAACACCGCCCACCATGTGACTTTTCCTTACCAGCCCAGGAGTGTAGCCAGCTATTAATGTCCTCAAAGACCCATTGTGAAACCTCCAAGATCATGAGGTGATGAATAGGGCGTGCCACAATGACTGACTTGACGAGGACGAGCCTGCCCGGCGTTTGAATAAGCCCACACTTCCATGCTCGGACAAAGAGCCGAACCTGATGAAGCATAGGTTGCCACTCCGTTTTGGTCAGTTGCGACTTGCAAGATGGCTGCGGAATACCTTGGTATTTGCACGCGAACGCTCCAATGCCGCATTGCAGAATCCCTCCTAGCCACCCGATTGCGATCAATCTCAAAGCCTTGGGTAAGAATAGTTGAAGACTTCCTATAGTTTAGTTTCAATCCCGAGGCCTCCCCAAAAATCTCAAGCGCGGCACCAACAAAGTTCAGCGCCTTAGTGGGCGTTGTGTGGCAGAGACACCAGTGAAAGAACTGACTGCTCCCTCACCATGGCCTTTGTGAATAGCGTCGTTAGGGCATCCGTGGTGATCACAAAAAGCAGGGGAGAGATTGGGCCCCCCTGCCTGAACCCACAAGCGTGGGCAAAACTTCGTCTCAGCACGCCATTGACAATGACCTTTGTAGTTGTTGATTGAAGCAGGATCGCTATCCACCTGAGCCAGGTAGGTAGACACCTTGTAAAGGCATCTCGAGCACCGACCCCAAAATAGAAACACTACTTGCCCGTGGACTGGTCCGGACTCGTCCACCAAGAGTAATACATAAGCCGGCCATAGAACGTGTGCCCTAAACCTCCGGCTGCCCGCAGTACAAACTAATTTAGACATAATTCACGCAAACATGACGGAGTTTATTAAAACTAGAATAAGTTTAGGCATAACTCACATAAACCAGATGATATTTCGTCATTTAAACTAAGAACATTAAAAAAAGAAACTAATTTGTAATGGACAGTGACCTCATATGCCTGGTGAGGCTGGCCGGAGAATCTCCGTCATTGTCGTCGTCTTCGTCGTGTCGGGAGCGAAAGGTCGCGGGGGCGTGGCAACCCAGGTCAACCATCATCTAGCGCTCGCGTAGTAGCCGCTCTACCTCCTCCTATGCCATGCACTACAAGAATAACTGGCGATGCCGACGGCCGAACCTATGCCGACGGCCCCCGTCGGCATAGATTGGCCTATCCCGAAGGCCCAGCCCAGGGCGTCGGTATAGAAAAGCCGTCGGCGTATATCAATCTATGCCGACGGCCCCCGTCGGCAAAGCTCACCCGTCGGCGTCGCTAGAAATATGCCTACGGTGGCCGTCGGCATAGAGAAGGCTGTCGGCATAGCACGTGGGCCCGGCTACACGGACGGAGACGGCCTTCTGACGGCGTCAGTCTACGCTGACGGGCTAACGGCGGCCGTCGGCATAGACACCA
>NC_057813.1:619356297-619366824 GCF_018294505.1 Triticum aestivum
CTGTCGGTGGCCAAACTTGACGGTGGCCGCCGTTAGGCGTGATTGTTGCCGACGGGCGGGGCCGTCGGCATAGATGTACGGCCCCCATTGGCGTAACATATATGCCGACGGCTTTTCTATGTCGACGGCCTCCCTGGCTGTGCCGACGCATATGTTGCCTATGGCCCTATGCCGACGGGGGCCGTCGGCATAGACCTATCCCGACGGGAATCAGAGCTATGCCGACGGCCCTGGCCATCGGCATAGGGGTCGATTCCGGTAGTGATGCAAAGAGCCACCGCAGCCAACACGGGCCCTGGCTGGAGAGCCCCTTCCCCTGCCATCGGCGATGGCGGTTTCGTTGTACGACAACTCCTCGCCAATCTTGGCGAGCACCCTAGGAAGGCGGCATAGTCGCCGCACGGACGTAGCTGCGTTGACCACCAACCATTCGTGAGCCCAGATCTCTGCGAGGACCCAGGACATCACCTCATTGGACTTCGCAAACGCCGAGTAGTGTGCTGCCTCCCTGCCGCCCTCTCCTCGACCGACACGAGGCTCCGCAATGACGATGAGATGCTACCACCATGGCCATCGAGGTAGTGGAGCAGGCTCCCACGCATCTTCGTGATCGCAGACCGCATCCACCTTGCGGCTTTGTCGTACTAGGAGTCGGCTCATCGATGCGGTGGCAACACCGGCTCCTCCACGTACGTGGGGCCCAACTTGTATGCTGTAGTTGAGGGAGGCGGGCTCCACCTTGACGCATCGGGGAGACGGCAACGTCGGCTTCTCTTGGACACGGTGGCAAGGCCGTGACGCCGACTCCTCCTTGTCAGAGGTTGGCGGCGGCGAGGCCAGCACAAAAGCCGTGGTACAGGAGCGATCGCTCGATCATGAGCTTTATCTTCTCCTAGTACTCCTCATCCGTGATCACCGCCTCCGCGAGGAGGCACGGCTGCTGCAATGGCCGCTCTTCCGTCTTGCGGGAGGAGATGATGATCTCTCCTTGGAGGAGCCGACCATCGTGGAGGTCGACGACCCTATAGAGTGATGCCGGTTGTGCCAAGATCTAGATCTGGAGCCACCGCCTACCGTCATGGAGAACTACCACTTTGATGCCGAAGTAAGCTTTTCTGTCGCTGCATCGGAATGGAAGCGACACCACTCGCTCGTCCCATTGCGTACCCCTAGTGGGCATAAATGATGTTTGGTGTCACATTCATTCTGGAACAGACTGACCGGCATGAACGCGTGAAAATTGTTTCATGCGGTGACCGTTTTTCGGGCAGAGAGGGTTTTGAGGTGGACCATTGTGTCGGATGCCTACGCGGTGGCTGTCCGGACGCTCGCAAAGCTCCCCTGGTTTGTGTTTGATGTGTCAGATTTCATACAACTGGACGCGTCCACGGACCAATAGGACATTGCATTGGATGGCAAACTGCGTCTGGACAGCAGTATATAGATTTGCGGGTTTTGAGAGTCCAGTGTGGAGATGCCCTAAATCCCCAGTCCGCATGCATGCTTGAGTCCTGAACCTCTCCAGATATTAAAATTTCTTATTAGAACCATTCCTTCCGAAAGAGCACTGAAATGATTGGGTAAAGTTAAGTAACAGTTCCATGCTCTCGCGAAAATTCATGAGGAAAGGATCAGTAATCTGCAGGGGCACGCAAATGCGGGAGCACACACCTTGCTAGTCCTGCCTGACTGCCCGATTGCCCCGCGATTCCCAAAATAGTTGAATTATGCACGAGGGCATAGTAAACCTTTTGTTTTAGTCTCTGAAACATACAATTGTGCATCTGAAATTTACGATTTTGTCTGTCGCTCGTATCAACACTCAGAGTGAAAATTTCAAGTGGGTTTTTTGTCGGTCGCGGGTGCTAAAATTGTTATTTTGTCGGACGCTCATACTATGTTTCAAAAGTTGAAACCTAACATAATATTTAAAAAGTCATCAATTGATATTCAAAATGGATTTTATTTGAAAGTCCTCGTCATTAGATGCCCGAATGAAAACATAACTTAATTCAAACTTTGCGTTCAAATGATATGAGGAACTAAAAATCAAAAGCCAAAAGAAAAGTCTTGCACGAGAGGCTCGGTGCCCGTGCACCTGCTTGCCATAAATCCTCTCGCAAGTAAGGATAACACACTACAATGAGGTCTACGAGATGTTAGTCGGCGGCTCATTTATCTTCAAAATTCATTAGTTATCTGATTGCCAGATGTTAACACTACATTGTTCATGAGAGAGAGGATTTATAGCATGAAGGTGTGGGGGCACGTAGATTTGCGGCCGCTTGATTCCCTCGTGATTGAAAAGTGGGTTTGGTCTTTGCATGTGCTTTGGCCCTTAAGTACTTTATATGGGGTCCATGCGTGCAACTTTTGGCATCTTTTGCTGGCTTTACTCACCCCTCATCCCATGCTATTTCTTCTAACATTTAAATTTCAATCTATTACATCTTTTAAACCAAAAGTCAAATTTGAATTTCGTTTGCATTTTCCTGTTTCTTGTGGCGAGGGACTACAAATAAGATCCATTTAAAATATGTTTTGATGATTTTTTTTCAAAATCTGTTAAGTTTCAACTACTGAAACTTGGTAGGAGCGAACGACAAAATTGTAAGTTGCAAACAGTGAAACTTAAAACTTGGTGTGCTCACGGGCGGAATTCAATAACTTTGCAGATCGCGAGCCAAATCGGGCGTCGGGTTAGTTTCAAGTACTAAAACTTGATAAATTCATCAACTTTTAAAAACTAAAACTGTAAACCCTAAACCGAGAACCCTAAAACCCTAAAAGCATATGGAACTTGGTAAAACTTGATGAAACTTAGTCAAACTTAATGTCGTATTAATGTTTGGTCTTGTTCAAAAGTTCTTTTCACGACAAACACAAATATGTAGACAAGCAATAACTTCTGGCTCAAAAGTTATAGTAGATTGAAATTAAAAGATGAAACAGAAAATATATGGGAGGTGGGATGCATGGCGCATGCCACTTTGGCAAGACCCGCAGAAAGCATCCACGGATGAACACTAGTCCAAAGTAATTAAAGCCCTAGTACTAGACATTTTACGAATATTAAAGCAATCGAACCATCGGGAATGACTACTTAGGCAGGAGCCTGCACCCGACCTTGGTGCTCGTGTGAATTTGCGATGTCGGTGAGCCTGCCCCACTTTCTTCCCTACTGTTGTATATGATGTGTGATGTGTAACTAATCATGTATTAGCCTTACTTCATCTGTTCGTAAAGAAAAACGCCATTTTTGTTGGATCTCACAACAACATACATCCAAGACATTTTTGTGTCGTGATACCTCCCATGCCAAATTATCAGTCTAGCGAGAATAGAAATTAATGGAAGAAGGAACTAAAGAATGAATATCCTTCTCATCTTAGTGATCTATGGAGCATGCGATCCCCTAATCACATATATGTATGTAGTATTGGACTAGCATGTGCCAATACCAAGGGGGTGAGGGATAGAAATAGTCTAAAAAGGGGTCCATGTGCGAATACTAGAGCTAGGGTAGTTGAAGAAAGTAAAAAGGATAGAGTAATTGAGAGAACCACTTAAGTAGTTGGATCCTCCCACTACTTCCATTTATCCCAATATGCACACATGTCCCCTCCTCATACTTGCCATCAATAACAGCACTAGTTCCACTACTATCATCAACATGCATGTAGTAAAGAAGTAGTGACTTGTTCCCCAAAAAGACAGTAGTGAACTATTAAACATCAAGTATTTTTACCAGGCACAATCACAAAAATCATGTTGCATTTGGTTTACTTACGTCAAGTTTTCATGGATACTGTTGCTTTCGATGTAATGTGGATATTACCAATCTAATTAAACCATATAGCAAATAAACTACAATTCCTATTGCACGCCACTAACTAGTAACTATGACAATAGGTGCATCTACAATCTGCATATGTATTTTAACACGAAGCTTAAAAACTTATTTTTAGTTTGAAAAGGAAGATAAGGTCAAGCTTACCAACCCAGCTTCGAATGCACGCAAGCATAACTTTGTTACAAAAAAGATACAAGATACCAAGGACAAATTAATCGGTTTACAAAAGAGAAGAAATTCTTGAAACCATTATCTTTGGAATTTGCAGTGTGCTTTCCAACAGTTATGTTCTCTAACATGTACCACATTCCTATCAACCGGGACCAAAATTTCATGCACATCATCATGTTCATTGTGCTGCGTCTAGTGTCAAAAGACCCTGTAATTGTACGCTTCTTGTGATAATGTGCAGCTCTTATCTCAGTAATTGAAAGTCATTTTGGCCATTCTAAATGCAAAAGAACACATATGGATGTTGTAGGCTGAAACATGCCAAACAAAACTCATATTGCTTCTACCTATGGTGGCAAGTGCTCACATTTTTTCCGAGGGAATGTAGGTAGCATAGTAGGAAAAATGGTCCGCGCATTGCAACGGAAAACATAAATATTACGCACACTTAGCCTAACGCATGTCCCATGCAAGTCCACCTCAATTATTTCAACATGGCTCACATCTGTGTCGCCGCTTATCCTCCTTTGCACCCTCGCCGCAGGTAGCCAAATTAGCACAATGTGTCTAGACATGGCCAATCCCAACGCAATTGGCTCATCCATCTCATATCACACATGGCATTGGACCACGACAACGCAAATGAATGTTTAAGCTAATCTCTTGAGTTGCATGGGAGCACCACTCTTTGTGAGTTCCGTGCCGTACATGTTCCATACACTATCCCTGCACCTGGTCCATTCATCATCCATCATACCCCCGCTTGCTTTTGAACATGAACCTGTTTCATGGAGGGATGGCGGACCTCCATGTGTCCCGGCCTGTCACCATGCATGCTTGCAACTAATATATATGGAACAAAAGCACATTGTATTAACTGGAGCTACTTGAGTAGTCCGCTACATGTATTAGGTCTCTTCGCCAGTCTATTTGAACCCTGGACTCACATCAAAATCACAAACTTTTATGTGGTGGTAGAAAAGAAAAGATAAATAGAACTGCGTAAAAAGGAGAATTATTGACCTGCACATTACATGTGGTATAAGATGCAAATTTACTATTTAAAGATAATGGTAATTTTCCCCGCAAAAAAGAGACTTTTCAATTTGCTATTGTTGACTTGGACTGGCGGGAATGATGTTTGTTAATGTCGCTTCCACATTGGAGGCTCCATGGTTCCATCACCATAATGGTGTTTTAAAGAGACATTTAATGATGTTTGTCCAAGAATGTCGATTGTCATGGTTCCAGCACCTCGGTGTTGCTTTGTTGGCTGTTCACATGGTAGCCATATATATTTGTCCAGCCAGCCTTAGGCACACCGAGTGGAAGAACTGCAAAATATTTATTAGGGGGGCCAAGTGATGTTAAAACAGATTGGGGAGGGCCAAACAATGAAAAAAATGAGCTTTTAGCAGCAAATAATCACTAAACATGTATTGTTCATAAGAAAATTAGTAGCACATCACTGATGTTGGGGGTCAGGGCCCCTACTGGTCCCCCTGTCTCCGCCACTGGGCGCACCTCCTTCATATGTATGTGCAGTGCCATGGCCATATATTTTTCCATGAGCTATATCTCCTCGAGCCAAGTGGAGTACGCATGAAAGAGTTAGATGCTTCTTCTATTCATTTCCCTGGCGTAGCTGGGCCATCCTGGACTTGAACCAGAGACCTCGTTCGTGAAGCAATTCATCGCCCCTATGACCCAAACCAATTGTGAGAGAATCAATAGACTCCTTTTCGGGAGCGATTCATCCTTCCCGAACGCAGCATACAACTCCCCGTTTCACTGCGCTCTTCAAGTGTGCTTCTTACCCCTTCTCCCGCTTACCATGGCAAGTCCTTGGGAAATAACTCCGATGGACAGAAAAAGGAATGTGTTAAGAGACCCACCTTGCCCAACCCTAGATAATTTTGTTGGCTGGTTGTTCATACCCTGACCCTATATATTGGTCCAGCTAGCCGAAGCACACCTTCTTTATATGTATGTGCAGGTCATGGTTCCAGCACCTCTGTCTTATTCGTCTCGTTATTCTTTGCTTATTAATCCTCAATACGGTTTACTGATTTAAAATCACAGACATATATAAATTGTTAAATAGGATGTAAGAAGCAAGGCGGTACTATTTTATACAAAATGGATCAGATATCAAACACAGAATCATGGGCTCGGTTGGTTGTATGTACTATTTGGGGATAGACCACAGGTTGGGGTTCAATCCCCATAAAGCCCTTATTTTTTGTGTGGGTTGCCACTGTAGCTGGGCCGGCTTACAACACACGGTCGGCCTGGTAGCTGGACCAGCATACCACTTGGAGCTGCCCCGAGGGAAGAGATGCTGGCGTCCATCCATGTTGCCATTCTCGCTAGGGTTACCTATCCTCTCGGGCAGCGGCGATAAACCCCACCGTAGAGACTCTCCGTCCCCTCCCTCCGGCCATCCCTTCTCCTGCGACTGGGGCGGGACCTCAGGCGCGATCGTGGGAAGACGCTGGAGGGTAGGGAACCACCGCCCGCGGAAAGGCTTCTCTCGGGCGAGAGATCAGATGGATATAGGCGCGTCCGGCTCGGGCTCTAAAACCGATCAGGAAGCCATGATGAAGGAACTAGGGCTCAATGAGGAAAATTCGGAAGATGTTGTCATCGAGGAGGATGAACTGCCGGCTGAAGCTACAAGGTGGATGGCCATGGCGCGTGTCTACACGAACAAGACATACAGTCACTATTGGTTTTACCGGAATATGAGGGTGGCTTGGGACTTGGCACAGGAAGTGAAGATTCGACCACTTGAAGAAAATCTATACACGCTGCAGTTTTCATGCTTGGGGGATTGGGAACGAGTCATGCAAGAGGGGCCATGGGCGTTCAAGGGAAAGGCCATGGTGATTGCTCCTTACGATGGTTTCACATGACCATCTACCATAGCCCTCAACAAGATTGATATTTGGATGTAGATTCACGACCTGCCGAATGGTTACTTCTGCAAGGCTAAAGCTCTGTCGTCAACGGTGGGCGAGTTCATATATGCTGAACCAAAGTCTCCTGATTTCGAGGGAAATTTCTGTAGGGTGCCTATAAAGATAGATGTTACAAAACCCCTCAAGAATGTGGTGTCGTTTGTGGTCAAGAGGAAGCAAGAGGTTATCAGGGAGATCTTCCGAGTGAAGTTTGAGAGGCTACCGGATTAGTGTTCAGTCTGTGGTCACTTGGGCCATCTTTTTAAGGAGTGTGGGGATGGTGTTCATCCACCAAACTCACTTGTGTTCAAAGATCTACAAGCCACTTGGTTCAAAGGGGCAGGGAGAGGACCTGGCGAAGGAGGAGGCACTCAAGGTGGAAGAGGACGAGGATGTTGTGGCCGAGGTAGAGGAAACAGAGGGCCACCAAGAGATGACGAGGAAGGATACTGGAGAAAAGATGATCATGAGGGAGGGCTACAACCAAGCATGGATAATATGTCCGTCGATGACCCAAGCAGAAAGAGGGTTGTAAGGGAGGATTCGGGAAAAAACGTCATGGTGAAGGAGAAGCAGAAGGGAGATCCAAGTTCGTTGGAACTCGCCATTGTCCCGGTGGGTGTTGGCATGGTCGCCCCCCCTCCCCTGATCAGAGACCAGAAACGCTCGAGGGCGGAAGAGGAGGAAAGGGAAAGCTCAAGCATCCTAGTGAAGAATTTGGTGGGCTCCTTTGAGGAGCGCCGCCGGGCCCAATGAGTGCTTTCTGTTTGAACTGCCACGTGTGGGCAATGCCGCGACAGTCCAAGAACTTCGCGATTTCGCGAGGAAGCTTGCCCCTACCCTTTTATGTATTGTTGAAACTCAGACAGAAGGATCTAGGGTAGAGAATTTACCTAGCACACTGGGATATGATAATGTGTATGCGGTTGATAGTGAAGGTAGAAGTGGTGGTATTGGACTCTTTTGGAACAATGAAATAAAGATTGAAATTTTAGGTTACTCACGTTATCATCTAGATGTGTCGGTAGAGGAGGAAGGTCATGATGCTTGGAGAATGACGTGTGTATGGAGAGGCTCAAACACACCTGAGATACCGGAGGTGGGATGTTCTAAAAAATATAAGCACCTCTGGCTCCCTACCATGGATCTGTATAGGGGATTTCAATGAGGTTTTGCGTTCAAGTGAACACATGGGGATCGGGATGAGGAGTAATACCCAAATACAAGCTTTCAGAGACACGGTGGACATTTGCATGCTTCTTGACATCGGATACAAAGGCAGGCAGTGGACATTTGAAAAAAGGGTGGTTGGAGGGACATATACGAGATGCAGACTAGACCGCGCTTTGGCAAATGCACCGTGGATGGCTCGTTTTGCTACTGCTAGCTTGGAGCACCTAACTGCGGCAACGTCAGATCACAGTCCACTCCTTCTAGACCTTGGAAGAGGACAGAGGAATCTACAGGAACACACTTTTCATTACGAAGCAATGTGGGAAAACACGAAGAGTTGAAAGGTTTTGTTCAGACAGAGTGAGATGCGCATGGCACATGCAATAACGTTTAGGATCTGCATGAGAAACTATAGCGGGTGTCGTCGGCCCTGACAAAGTGGAGTAGGCAGTCGTTCGGGAGCGTACGGAAGGAGATCAAAGACTTGAAAAGGAGGCTGGATGAACTCCGTGGCGATCCGCTCAGAGTGGCACCCATACATGTTGAACTAAAGACCAATGAAAGACTAATTGAATTATATCATCGTGAGGAGATCATGTGGAGACAGAGAGCAAGAATTGAGTGGCTGGCCTTGGGCGACAAAAATACCAAGTTTTTTCACATGAGAGCGAGTCTAAGGAGAAAGAAAAATATGATCAAAGCTTTGGAAAATTCATTGGGTGTTTTGCTGGACGACCCGGCTGATTTGAGGGCAATGGCGAATGCTTTTTACCGGAGTCTGTATACTTGAGAAGGAGTGCAAGGAATACAACAGGTTATTGATCATGTGCCTAGAAAGGTGACGGATGCCATGAATGCAGACCTGTGTGCACCTTACACTAATGAGGAGGTAAAGTCAGCGCTTTTTCAAATGTTTCCCACTAAAGCACCTGGCCCAGATGGCTTCCCGACATTGTTTTATCAGAAGCATTGGGATGTATGTGGTGAGGATGTGACAAAAATAATTCTCAGAATAGTTAAAGGAGAGGAAATCCCTGAGGCTATCAATGATACAGTGTTAGTACTGATCCCCAAGGTGACTAATCCCAACCTCCTCTCATAGTTCAGACCGATTAGCTTATGCAATGTGCTATATAAGATTGCTTCAAAGGTAGTTTCAAATAGACTGAAGCTTGTCTTACCAGATATTATTTCAGAGGAATAATATGCGTTTGTACCAGGTAGAATGATCACAGATAACATAATATGTGCTTATGAATGCTTACATTTTATGAAGAAAAGCAGGTCAAGAAATAATGCATACCGTCCTTTGAAGCTAGACATGATGAAAGCCTATGATAGGCTGGAGTGGCCTTACTTGAGGGCCATGATGGAGAAGTTGGGGTTTGCAGCAAGATGGATCGACACAATTATGTCTATGGTTTCTTCAGTCTCATTTTCAGTTCTGTTCAATGGAGAAAGACTCGAGCATTTTTACCCATCAAGAGGAATTTGGCAGGGAGATCCTATCTCACCTTACCTATTTTTGATTGCGGCAGAGGGCCTTTCGTGCCTCCTGAAATCCAGTTCCCAGTCATCTACACTCACAGGTATTAGAGTGGCATCAACGGCCCCAGCCGTGAACCACCTTCTATTTGCAGATGACAGCATGTTGCTTTTCAAGTCTAGTGTTGAGGATGCAAAAAGTGTTTCAAACCTACTGAATGCAATGCTTCGGGTCAGAGAATAAATCCTGGAAAATCATCAATTTTTTCAGTAATGGTTGCCCACAAGCACTCAGGGACGGAGTGAAAAACATCTTGAATGTTCATAATGAGTCCCTCAATGAACGATACCTTGGTATGCTGACGGATGTGGGCCAATCAAAGAATGGGACGTTTAAATACTTGCGGGACAGGGTTTGGGAGAAAGTGAAGGGTTGGATGCAGAAGTTCTTATCGGCGGCAGGGAAGGAAATCCTCATTAAGTCAGTAGCGCAAGCTATACCAGTCTTTTCAATGGCGTGTTTAAGGTTGCCAAGGGGACTGTGTGACAATATCACATCTGTTATTCGTCAGTTCTGGTGGGGAAGCAGTAGGGCAAAATGCAAACCAGCCTGGGTATCATGGGATATAATGACCACACCGAAGCATATGGGAGGAATGGGGTGTTGGTGTCAAAACCGGCGGATCTCGGGTAGGGGGTCCCGAACTGTGCGTCTAAGGCTAATGGTAACAGGCGGCGGGGGACACAATGTTTAACCAGGTTCGGGCCCTCTCAATGGAGGTAATACCCTACTTCCTTCTTGATTGATCTCGATGATATGAGTATTACAAGAGTTGATCTAGCACGAGATCGTAGAGGCTAAACCCTAGAAGCTAGCCTATGATT
>NC_057813.1:619367334-619390588 GCF_018294505.1 Triticum aestivum
CAGAGTCGGTTACAGAGAAGGGGATCTACATATCCGAATTGCCAATCTTGCATTCCACGCAAAGGAGAGTCCCACCCGGACATGAGACAAAGTCTTCAATCTTGTATCTTCATAGTCCAATAGTCCAGCCAAAGTATATAGTCCGGCTGTCCGAGGACCCCCTAATCCAGGACTCCCTCAGTAGCCCCTGAACCAGGCTTCAATGACAATGAATACGGCGCGCAGATTGTCTTCGGCATTGCAAGGCGGGTTCCTTCTCCGAATACTCCATAGAAGATTTTGAACACAAGGATCGTGTCCGGCTCTGCAAAACAAATTCCACATACCACCGTTGAAAGTACAATATTCCACCAATCTAATCTGCTGACAATTTTTCATAGCGTGACATCACGGTGCGGCCTGGTCATTATGTGAACCATTTTTCCCGACCTGCTACCGCACATATTGCGAGGCGGTTTTATTGGCACGTCTTCTCGAAGCAAAGATCGTGTCCCCTTATCACGGGATTGTTATCAATACGGGTGTGGGTAACCCAACTGCGCAATCAATCGCGACGCTTGGGGAATAAGCGAGTTTACCGGGCAAGTGGGGAGGCGCAGGATCCCTGCTGCCTTTATAAGGAGATAAGGGCTACCCTTTTTCACCCATGCCTTCCTCTCTCTCTGCTTATCCATTCTCTCTCTCACTCGAGCTCCAGCGCCAAAGCATTCATCTTCTCCGCCCACAAAGGCCCTCCGAAAATGTCTGGATCCGGAGCAGAAGGCAAGTGGATGGCATCTACCGTCCAGGAGAAGGATATCAAAAAGCTCTGGGAGGCCGGGTATCTGGCCAAGAAAATACGCCATCACCTCCCAACGGTGGGACAGATCGTTCCAACCCCGGAACCACACGAGAGGGTTGTATTCCTTCTCACTTTGTCTGTGGGCTAGGGTTTCCCCTCCACCCATTCATTCGCGGCATCATGTATTTCTACGGGATCAATTTTTGTGATCTATCCCCCAATTCCTTCCTCAACATCTCGACATTCATCATCGTGTGCAAGTCCTTTCTCCGCATCTCACCACACTTCGGCTTATGGCTGAAGATTTTTAATGTGAAGCCCAAGGTAGTGAGCAGCGAGCACGCCGAGTGCGGAGGTGCCATGGTGAGCAAGATGCCCAACGTCACATGGCCCTCAGGTACTTTCAATGATTCCGTCAAAGAGTGGCAACAGCAGTGGTTCTTTGTCACTGAGCCATGCAACCCAAAAAGGGTTGTAGCTCCCAAATTCCGATCCGGAGCTCCCCTGCGGCTTACGTCCTGGCCCAAGAAAGGCCTGAACTGGTCTTCGTCTGACGAACTATCGGTGCTCTAGACACACGTCAAGGATATGGAGGACAAGAATATCAAACTTGTCAATGTAGTCCAGGAGATGTTAGTTCGCTGAATTCTTCCTTGTCAAGACAGGGCTTGTAATTTATGGGAATTCGACCCGTCCAAGCACCAGACCCTGCTAGAGCTCTTCGGCTCCTCACACAAGGACATCTAGAAGGTGCTCTTTAAGTCCGGCAAATCGTGGCCAGACTCCACCAAGGACCGCGGATACCAACTATCCCACCCTGCAAGTTCGGTAAGTCATTGTATGTTGGCAATTCACATATTTTATTCGCATAACCCGAGGGAAATGCTTGATGTGTTTTCCACAACTCTTCTAGGGCTGGACGAAGAAGGCGGGGTGGATCTACTGTCCGGCCCCACTACCGAAAGAACCGGTCGTCCCACTTTTGATGAAGATGCTGGTCCCGGCGCCTTACAAGGCACCGAAGAAGAAGGCCGAGAAGGAGGCCAGAAAGACCAGGGGCAGCCTTCGTCGCCGTGGCACTTCGGACACAATATTCAAAGACTTCGATGCCCGCTCTTCCTCCGAAGAGGTCAAGGAAGAGGAGGAAGACCAATCCCCAGTGAGGGGACGAAAGAAAAGGATGGCCTCCACATATTTGGAGGTCGAGTCGCCTAAGAAAGGAAAAACTCCCCTTCCAGAGGAGTCCACCGCCGCTGCCGACAGCAGCCCGGAGTGGGATCCCAGGGCCCAGCCCCTGGTGAACTCGTGAGTATATAAAATCTGAACATGTTTGCGCATCAAAACTCAGTATGGCATGATGTTTTGATTATCGATCCATACTTTTTGGCAGTCTGGCGAGGTCCCGCACCGAACAATCCTCATCGGATGGTTCCCTGGGTTCAGATGCTATGGACAGCGGGACACCCCCGAATGCCCCTTCCCCAAAACACGTAATCGACACTGATGCATCGTCCCAGAGGGACCCGGGCGAAGGAGGGGGGAGAAGACCGTAAAGGCGGCGCCAGGGGGTCAAGCTTCAAGGGCCGGACACACGGGAGAAAAGGTTCCCATGGATGTCGACAGTAGGGGCTATCTTGAATTCGGCCCCCAGCTGGACACGATTTCGGAGACTGATATGGCTCCGAAATCAGGCAGGCAGCCTCCCTCGGCTGGAGGGGGTGCGCCTGTTCCACCGGCAACTTCTGTCCATCCAGAGGTGCCGGATACTTTATCGGCGGCGCTGAAGAGCGTCTCCATCGTTGAAGAACACCGTGCCCTTATAGGTATGGTGATTGAGAAGATTCAGTCTGCTGAGAGTGGACTGAATGAAGCCTGCATCAGCCTTATAACGGGCTTTGAGGTATGTTTTGTGAGGTTTCAAAGAATGTCATAGTGTAGGTAGTAGCCCCTGATACACTGTTCGGTGAAAGAAGGCACCGGACAAAGGATCAAATATATGTTCACAGGAGACTGACTTTATGGCATCTCTCCCTCTTCCTTTTTTATAAGAAGGCATCTGTAGCGACTGCCGCCTCTCATACTGTGGAAGTCTCCGGACTGAAGCAAAGTCTGGAGCGGGCCGAAGAAGAACTCGACCAAGTGAAGAAACAGTTGGAGGATAACCAAGGTATGCCAAAAAACCTTGCTCGCGTTCAGCGTGAATGAGTTATTTAGTGTGATAGAAATATGTTCATGGTTTGCTTTAGGGGCGATGACCGAAGTCAAGGATCTTAAGAAGGCTGTTGTTGAGGCCAAGAAAATGGCAGCCGCAGAGCAGGCTCTTCGTGAGAAGCACGAGGCCAGGGTTATTGAGGCTGAGCAAGAGCACCAAGAGGCTGTGAAGAAATGCGAGACCTTGGAGCAGAGCTTAACAGAGAAAGAATCCGAACTCACCAAGGCTCATCAAGTCGCACGCGATGCCAGGGAGGAAAACCAAGGCGCCCTGCAGGAAATCCAAGAGGTGAGGAAGATCGCGGCGGGTAAGGCTTTTTCTATGCAAAGCAAGTATTTGAGGAGAAAATCAAGTTGCTAATTTGAATTCTGATTTCTCCAGGGGTATTTGTGGAGCTGCCATGCAGCATATCTGACGCCGCACAATTCTATCGATCTGAAGAAAGGAGCACTGCGGAGAAGCTCTTCTGGTCACAATATCTAGCACCGGTGTATCCGGTGCCATTTTTCGATCAGCTGAAGCAGCTAATCGAACCGCATAAGGCGGCTGAACTAGGCATGAAGGATTTAATTATCCGGCTATGGCCTGTCGAGCCGATTCCAAGCAGCTACTTCGGGCTCGTGAAGCGGCTTGTGAGTGCCTACCCTCGACTTGATGTCATCAAGCGGTCGTTCTGTATTGAGGGTGCACGAATGGGCTTCGCCCGCACAAAGTTGCACTGGGGGAAGATGGATGCTGAAAAGTTGATGACCGAGGGACCGCCGGAGGGGAAGGAGCACCACAAGCCCGAGTTATATTATGATAGTGTCCTGAAAGGATCCCGTATTGCGGCGGAGCAATGCACCAAGGACATTATATTTCCATGAATACAGTCATGTTGTCCTTTGTAATGTTGAACCAGGTCATTTCTATTATTTATTGCCTGTTATTTGAGATTTTTCCTCCTGCGCGGCCGTTTTATATATTAATCCTAAGAGTTGGCCAGTCGTCGGCTTCTGCCCCCACGTAGGAAGTACGGGGGTGTTCGGGATAAATCTGAGCACTCTTTATCCCAGTTTTTGGTCCTTGAAGGAGGTGTTTAGCGCAACGAACCAGGCAATCGGACTATAAGGCTTTATCACTCTCACTTAGCCTTAGGAGTTTAACAAAAGGAAGGTAGGCGCACCCTCTGGTGTTCGGAAGACCGCACGAGGGGCTCTATAAGAACCTGATCGGGAGAAGAGCCGATCCATCGCATGCTGCATTAGTGACCGCATAATGCGGAAGAAATCCTTAAAGATTTTACAACCTCTCGAATAGCTGACCAGCTCTCGCCGTATCATGACAGTCAGTTTTCGGCTTTCTCTACTGACGCGCTCATCTGGAAGAACCGAGACACAATCGCAGTAGTTCTCCCTGTGCCGCCCTAGCCGATATAGTGGAACGTAAGGCAGCAAAACATAGGAGCCGAGCAAACCCAACTATTGACCCAAGACATGATTCGGAGCTGATGCATATAATGCTATAAGTTCGGGGTGCCGAACGACCGTGAAGGTGTTCGTACTTTATTGCCGTATTATGGGTATGATGAAGCCCCTAGCATATTAAGGCATACCGCGATGTACGGATGCCATTTGACAAAGAGTGTCAATAAGAAACAACAGCAGATAAGCGTCATATAAAGCCACATGTTTCAATTGAATAACACGTCGATGCGTATGAGTACAGGTAATGTGATAAAAATAAATATGACTTCGGAACCTGTTGAGACCAGGCGGGAGGAGGCTATGTGCGGATCCGGAGTGTAATCGGATGGTCATCAAGGGGAATATCTAGGGATTCCCTTACGCACTCAAGCTACTTCCATGTCGCCAATCTTGGCCCGCGAAAGTGGACCTGCAAAGAAAGTGCAAAAAGATATTTGTGTGCCACAGAGCGGTTAAGCCGCATTATGTGGCCTATCCTAGTTATGCCTCCATTTACTGCCGGAGTGTTTTAATTGAGCTCCAAACGAGTCGGGCTATCCTGCCGCGCAGTAGTTCGGACTCCCTTGACGGTGTCTGGGAGCTTGGCCGTTGACTCGAGGTTCGATTGAAAGATGCCACTCGTTGCTTCTGCCTTTAAGGCAGCGGTATACTCTACGACACAGAAGGGGAGTTCGGCCTTGCCATTAACTATTAAGACGCCGCGTGGACCGGGCATCTTGAGCTTTCGATAGGCATAATGTGGCACCGCGTTGAATCGAGCAAACGCGGTTCGTCCGAGCAGTGCATGATAATTACTGCGAAAAGGGACGATGTCGAAGATTAACTCTTCCGTACGGTAATTGTCCGGTGATCCAAAGACTACCTCCAGAGTGATGGAGCCTGTACAACGAGCCTCCGCACCTGGTATAACACCTTTAAAGGTAGTTTTAGTGGGCTTGATCATCGAATAATCAATACCCATCTTGTGCACTGTGTCCTGATACAGCAGGTTTGTACTACTACCTCCGTCCATAAGGACTAGTGTGAGGTGGAATCCGTCAATTATTGGGTCAAGGACTAATGCGGCTGAATTGCCCTGGTTGGTATGGGCCGGACGATCCGTACGATCGAAAGTGATTGGCCATAGTTTATATTGTGGGGCGACCGGCTTCGTTAAGTCGACATCCCCAAGAGTCCACATCTGTTCCAGCTTGGCAATGTGGGTGGCGTTTATCATATTCACCGTTTTGATTTGCAGGGGAAATTTCTTTTGCCCTCCTATGTTTGGTGATCGGGACTCCTCCTCATCGTCATCGCTTTGAGACCCCTTCCCTTTGTTTTCGGCACCTGACTTGCCGGCTTGTTTGAAGACCCAGCATTCTCTGTTAGTATGATTGGCTGGTGTTCCTGGGGTGTCATGAATTTGGCATGGATGGTCGAGTATGCGGTCCAAACTGGACGGGCCCGAATTTTTCTTTTGGAACGGCTTTTTCGCTGACCGGAGTTAGAGACACTGAATCCAGCGTTGACTGTCGTGTCTCTGGCGTTATCACCATTTTTGCGACACTTGTGTTTGTTGCATCAGGGCTTGCCATTGCTATCTCTGGCCTCTGATGTGCCAGGATTGCTTGCTGTGTTGTTGCTATGAGCCAACCAGCTATCCTCACCCGCACAAAAGCGGGTCATGAGTGTCGTGAGGGCTGCCATGGAATTCGGCTTTTCCTGGCCGAGATGTTGGGCAAGCCACTCATCACGGATGTTATGCTTATAGGCCGCTAGGGCTTCAGCATCCGGACAATCGACAATTTGGTTCTTTTTAGTTAGGAACCGAGTCCAGAATTTCTGGCTGACTCTCCGGGCTGTTGGGTTATGTGACTTAAGTCATCAGCATCTGGTGGTCGCACATAAGTTCCCTGGAAGTTATCCAGGAATTCATCTGCCAGTTTCTCCCAACTTCCAATGGAGTTTGCCGGCAAACTATTCAGCCAATGTCGAGCCGGTCCCTTGAGTTTTAGTGGGAGGTACTTGATGGCGTGTAGATCATCTCCGCGGGCCATGTGAATATGGAGAAAGAAATCTTCTATCCATACCGCGGGGTCTATAGTCCCATTGTAGGGCTCGATATTTACAGGCTTAAACCCTTCTGGGAATTCATGATTGATTACTTCGTCAGTGAAGCATAGGGGGTGTGCGGCGCTGATACGTCTCCAACGTATCTATATTTTTTTATTGTTCCATGCTATTATATTACCCCTTTTGGATGTTTATGGGCTTTATTTTACACATTTATATAATTTTTGGGACTAACCTACTAACCGGAGGCCCAGCCCATATTGCTGTTTTATTGCCTGTTTCAGTATTTTGAAGAAAAGGAATATCAAACGGAGTCCAAACGGAATGAAACCTTCGGCATCGTGATTTTTTGGAAGATTATCATCCGGGAGACTTGGAGTCCAAGCCAGAAGGTCCTCGAGGAGCCCAGGAGATAGGGGGCACGCCCCCCCTACAGGGCACGGCCCCCTGTCTCGTGGACCCCTTGAGCACCTCCCGACCGACTTCTTTCGCCTACATATGCCTACGTACCCTAAAACCATCAGATATCAAGATAGATCGGGAGTTCTGCCGCCGCAAGCCTCTGTAGCCACCAAAACACTCTCGGGAGCCCGTTCTGGCACCCTGTCGGAGGGGGATCCCATCACCGGTGTCCATCTTCATCATCCCGGCGCTCTCCATGACGAGGAGGGAGTAGTACACCCTCAGGGCTGAGGGTATGTACCAGTAGCTTTGTGTTTGATATCTCTCTCTCGTGTTCTGTCTTGTGTTCCCTCTAAAGGCACGATCTTGATGTATCCCAAGCTTTGCTATTATAGTTGGATCTTATGATGTTTCTCCCCCTCTACTCTCTTGTGATGAATTGAGTTTCCCCTTTGAAGTTATCTTATCGGATTTAGTCTTTTTATGAGAACACTTGATGTATGTCTTGCCGTGCTTATCTGTGGTGATAATGGGATATCATGTGCCACTTGATGTATGTTTTGGTGACCAACTTGCGGGTTCCGCCCATGAACCTATGCATAGGGGTTGGCACATGTTCTTGACTCTCCGGTAGAAACTTTGGGGCACTCTTTGAAGTACTTTGTGTTGGTTGGACGAATCTGGGATTGTGTGATGCACATCGTATAATCATGCCCACGGATACTTGAGGTGACAATGGAGTATCTAGGTGACATTAGGGTTTTGGTTGATTTGTGTCTTAAGGTGTTATTCTAGTACGAACTCTTGAATAGATTGATCCGAAAGAATAACTTTGAGGTGGTTTCGTACCCTACCATAATCCCTACATTTGTTCTCCACTATTAGTGGCTTTGGAGTGACTCTTTGTTGCATGTTGAGGGCTTGTTATATGATCTATCTATGTTATTATTGTTGAGAGAACTTGCACTAGTGAAAGTATGAACCCTAGGCCTTGTTTCCTATCATTGCAATACCGTTTATGCTCACTTTTATTATTAGTTACCTTGTTGTTTTTATAATTTCAGATTATAATTACCTTTATCTACTATCTATTTTGCACTTGTATAACCTTCTCTTCGCGGAACTAGTGCACCTATACAATTTGCCATTGTATTGGGTGTGTTGGGGACACAAGAGACTCTTTGTTATTTGGTTGCAGGGTTGCTTGAGAGAGACCATCTTCATCCTACGCCTCCCACGGATTGATAAACCTTAGGTCATCCACTTGAGGGAAATTTGCTACTGTCCTACAAACCTATGCACATGCAGGCCCAACAACGTCTACAAGAAGAAGGTTGTGTAGTAGACATCAAGCTCTTTTTTGGCGCCGTTGCCAGGGAGGCTAGGTAAAGGGCACTCACTCACACCACGTCAACCAAGCTCTTTTCTGGCGCCGTTGCCGGGGAAGTGAGTGCTTGAAGGTATATCTTTAGATCTTGCAATCGAATCTTTTTGTTTCTTTTTTATCACTAGTTTAGTTTGTAAAAGAAAACTACAAAAAAATGGAGTTGAGTATGTCTCATACGCTTCGTCTTTTTAATATCTTTCGTGAGTTTGATGGAAAGGAAAATTGTGCTCAAGTGCTACAGAAGAAATCTATAGAATGTTTGATACTAAATCTTTGAATGATGAGCATGATTGCAATGTTGTTAGTATGAATTCCTTGAATATCCATGATGCTAATGATATGCAAAGCCACAAGCTTGGGGATGCTATGTTTGATGAAGATGATATTTTTTGTCCCCCATGTTTTGATGAGCAAATTTATTATGATGAAAGCATGCATCCTATTTATGATGATTATATTGATGAAAGTGGGTTTGGAAGAGTGTCAACTTTAGGAAGTAGTGATCCCACTATTTTGGAGGATGTTGAATCTTATTGTGATGAACATGAAAGTGGATTTGGAAGTGTCAACTTTATTT
The DNA here is from genome assembly GCF_018294505.1 of Triticum aestivum. NCBI lineage: Eukaryota > Viridiplantae > Streptophyta > Magnoliopsida > Poales > Poaceae > Triticum > Triticum aestivum. The sequence continues at coordinate 619,376,212 of NC_057813.1, forward strand.
AGTGATGATTCCACTATTTCGGAAGAGGTCCCAATTGATTATGAGAACAAAGTTGCTATCTATGATGATTATTGTGATGACTTGTATGCTATTAGGAATAATGATAACCATGAAACTTGTAATCATTATTTTAGTTTTCAATTGGATTATGCCTCACATGATAATTATTTTGTTGAGATTTCTCCCACTACTATTCCGAATGAGAAGAATTTTGCTTATGTGGAGAGTAGTAAAAATTCTATGCTTGTAGATCATGAAAAGAATGCTTTAGGTGCTGGTTATATTGTTGAATTCATTCATGATGCTAGTGAACATTATTATGAGAGAGGAACATATGCTTGTAGGAACTGCAATAATATCAAGTTTCCTCTCTATGTGCTTAAAATCTTAAAGTCATGCTCGTTTTACCTTCCTATGCTAGTTGATTATTGTTCCCATAAGTTATTTGCTCACAAAATCCCTATGCATAGGAAGTGGGTTAGACTTAAATGTGCTAGTCATATGCTTCATGATGCTCCCGTTATGTTTCAATTCTTATCTTTTATGTGAGCATCATTGTCATCATCATGCCTAGCTAAAAAGGCATTAAAGAAAAGCGCTTGTTGGGAGACAACCCAATATTTATCCTTACTGTTTTTGTGTGTTCACATGATTATGCTACTTTAGTAATCATGTTTTATAGCTTTTGTTTCAATAAAGTGCCAAGTAAGACCTTTAGGATAGCTTACGGTGATAGTTGTGTTGATCCTGCTGAGAATCAGAAAATTTTGCACCCAGTAAATTAGTTTTGTTAATTCACAGATATGTGCTTCTGATCTGATTCTTTTTGCTATGGATTGTTACACAAATTGGTTAGGACTTCCTAATTAGGTAGGATGTTTGGAGTTCCAGAAGTATACGTTTGATACAGATTACTACATACTGTTCTGTTTTTGACAGATTCTGTTTTCTATGTGTTGTTTGCTTATTTTGATGAATCTATGAGTAGTATCGGAGGGTATGAACCATAGATAAGTTGGAATACAGTAGGTATTACACCAATATGAATTTAGAATGAGTTCATTACAGTATCTAAGTGGTTGTTTTATTTTCTTATACTAACGGAGCTTACGAGTTTTCTGTTGAGTTTTGTGTTGTGGAGTTTTCAAGTTTTGGGTAAAGATTCGATGGACTATGGAATAAGGAGTGGCAAGAGCCTAAGCTTGGGGATGTCCAAGGCACCCCAAGGTAATATTCAAGGACAACCAAGAGCCTAAGCTTGGGGATGCCCCAGATGACATCCCCTCTTTCGTCTTCGTTCATCGGTAACTTTACTTCGAGCTATATCTTTATTCACCAGATGATATGTGTTTTGCTTGGAGCTTAATTTTATTTTTTAATATTTTCTTTCTGTTATTTATAATAATTTTTTGCATCTTTAGTTTCAATAAAAAAGTCAAGGATAGCCTTTGCCTTGCTTATTTTGCTAGTATACATGTTGCTGTTTGAAAACAGAAAGTTTACCGCTGTTGCAAAAATTCCGTAGAAAAGTAAGAGCATGGTATAATGTTGAAACGTTTTGCATATTAAGCTCTGATAAATTTGTTACTGTGGACATTTTAGTTCATAATTTTTGGAGTCATGGAAGTATTGATACTCTTGCATTCTTTACAGACTGTACTGTTTTGGAAGATTGCTGTTATGGTTGCATTGTTTGCATATGCTTGCTTGTTTAATGATTCTATTTGAGGATAGGAGTATTAAATATGCAGAGGCATTTAGTATGCAATGTTGAATAATTATTTAAGTGATTTGTTACAGTAGAAAATGATAAGGTTTTGCATTGGTTTATACTAACCTATCTCACGAGTTCTTGTTGAATTTGTTGTGGATGAAGCTTTTGATAAAAAGAAAAACAATGCTATGAGAGGAATTAAGGAGACACAAAAGTTCAAGCTTGGGGATGCCCAAGGCACTCCAAAATAATATTTCAAGAAGTCTCAAGCATCTAAGCTTGAGGATGCCCCGGTAGGCATCCCACCTTTCTTCTTCGGCAATCATCGGTTAGTATCGGTTGAGCCAAAGTTTTTGCTTCTTCACATGAGTTGTCCTATCCTTGCAATGTTATTTTATTTTGTTTTGCTTGCTTTTTGAATAGAATACCAAGATCTTAAATTCTTTAATGTTAGAGAGTCTTCACATAGTTGCACAATTATTCGACTACTCATTGATCTTCACTTATATCTTTCGGAGTAGTTTGTAATTTGCTCTAGTGCCTCCCTTATATCTTTTAGAGCATGGCAGTGGTTATATTTTGTAGAAACTGCTAGTCTATCATGCTTCACTTATACTATTTTGAGAGTCTTTTAGTACAGCATGGTATTTGCTATGGTTTCAAAGTTGGTCCTAGAATGATGAGCATCCAAGTTGGGTACAATAAAAACTATCATAGAAAGTGAATTGGATGCTATGATCAACTTGATGCTTGATAATTGTTTTGAGATATGGAGGTAGTGATATTAAAGTCATGCTAGTTGGGTGATTATGGATTTAAAGAATGCTTGCGTTGAAGTTTGTGATTCCCGTAGCATGCACGTATGGTGAACCGCCTTGTGATGAAGTTGGAGCACAATTTTATTTATTGATTGTCCTCCTTATGAGTGGCGGTCAGGGACGAGCGATGGTCTTTTCCTACCAATCTATCCCCCTAGGAGCACGCGCGTAGTGCTTTGGTTTTTGATGACTTCTAGATTTTTGCAACAAGTACATGAGTTCTTTTGACTAATGTTGAGTCCATGGATTATACGTACCTCATCCTTCCATTATTTCTAGCCTCTCTTGTGCCGCGCAACTTTCGCCGGTACCATACACCCACCATTTACCTTCCTCAAAACAGCCACCATATCTACCTATTATAACATTTCCATAGCCATTCTGAGATATATTGTCATGCAACTTTCCACCGTTCCGTTCATATGACACGCATTACTTTTTTCATATTGCTCTTTGCATCATCATGTAGTTGACATTGTATTTGTGGCAAGGCCACCTTCATAATTTTCATACATTTCACTCTTGATTCATTGCATATCCCGGTACACCGCCGGAGGCATTCATATAGAGTCATATCTTGTTCTAGCTTTGAGTTGTAAATTCATAAAAGTGTGATGATCTTCATTATTAGAGCATTGTCCTAGTGAGGAAAGGATGATGAAGACTATGATTCCCCCACAAGTCGGGATGAGACTTCGGACTTTACAAAAAAAAAGAGAAAGGCCAAAAAGAAAAAAAGGAAGGCCAAAGAAAAAAATGAAAGAAAAAAAAGAAAAGAAAAAAAATAAAATGAGAGAAAAGGAGAGAAAGGACAATGCAACTATCTCTTTTTCCACACTTGTGCTTCGAAATAGCACCATGATCTTCATGATAGAGAGTCTCATATGTTGTCACTTTCATATACTAGTGGGAATTTTTAATTATAGAACTTGGCTTGTACATTCCAATGATGGGCTTCCTCAAAGTGCCCTAGGTCTTCGTGAGCAAGCGAGTTGGATGCACACCCACTTAGTTTCTTTTGTTGAGCTTTCATATATTTATAGCTCTAGTGCATCCGTTGCATGGCAATCCCTACTCACTCACATTGGTATCTATTAATGGGCATCTCCATATCCCGTTGATACGCCTAGTTGATGTGCGACTATCTTCTCCTTTTTGTCTTCTCCACAACCACCATTCTATTCAACTTATAGTGCTATGTCCATGGCTCACGCTCATGTATTGCGTGAAAGTTCAAAGAGTTTGAGATTATTAAAGTATGAAACAATTGCTTGGCTTGTCATCGGGGTTGTGCATGATTAAATACTTTGTGTGATGAAGATAGAGCAATAGCCAGGCTATATGATTTTGTACGGATAACTTTCTTTGGCCATGTTATTTTGAGAAGACATGATTACTTTGATTAGTATGCTTGAAGTGTTACTATTTCTCTTGTCAATATGAACTTTTATTTTGAATCATTTGGATCTGAACATTCATGCCACAATAAAGAGAAATTACATTGAGAATCATGTTAGGTAGCATTCCACATCAAAAATTCTGTTTTTATCATTTACCTACTCGAGGACGAGCAGGAATTAAGCTTGGGGATGCTTGATACGTCTCCAACGTATCTATAATTTTTTACTGTTCCATGCTATTATATTACCCCTTTTGGATGTTTATGGGCTTTATTTTACACATTTATATCATTTTTGGGACTAACCTACTAACCGGAGGCCCAACCCATATTGTTGTTTTATTGCCTGTTTCACTATTTTGAAGAAAAGGAATATCAAACGGAGTCCAAACGGAATGAAACCTTCGGCATTGTGATTTTTTGGAAGATTATCATCCTGGAGACTTGGAGTCCAAGCTAGAAGGTCCTCGAGGAGCCCAGGAGATAGGGGGCGCCCCCCCCCCTATAGGGCGTGACCCCCTGTCTCGTGGACCCCTCGAGCACCTCCCGACCGACTTCTTTCGCCTATATATGCCTACGTACCCTAAAACCATCAGATATCAAGATAGATCGGGAGTTCCGCGGCCGCAAGCCTCTTTTGCCACCAAAAACCTCTCGGGAGCCCATTCTGGCACCCTGCCGGAGGGGGATCCCATCACTGGTGGCCATCTTCATCATCCCGGCGCTCTCCATGACGAGGAGGGAGTAGGTCACCCTCGGGGCTGAGCGTATGTACCAGTAGCTATGTGTTTGATCTCTCTCTCTCTCTCATGTTCTCTCTCATGTTCCCTCTAAAGGCACGATCTTGATGTATCCCGAGCTTTGCTATTATAGTTGGATCTTATGATGTTTCTCCCCCTCTACTCTCTTGTGATGAATTGAGTTTCCCCTTTGAAGTTATCTTATCGGATTGAGTCTTTTTATAAGAACACTTGATGTATGTCTTGCCGAGCTTATCTGTGGTGACAATGGGATATCATGTGCCACTTGATGTATGTTTTGGTGACCAACTTGCGGGTTCCCCCCATGAACATATGCATAGGGGTTGGCACACGTTCTTGACTCTCCGGTAGAAACTTTGGGGCACTCTTTGAAGTACTTTGTGTTGGTTGGATGAATCTGAGATTGTGTGATGCATATCGTATAACCATGCCCACAGATACTTGAGGTGACAATGGAGTATCTAGGTGACATTAGGGTTTTGGTTGATTTGTGTCTTAAGGTGTTATTCTAGTGCGAACTCTTGAATAGATTGATCCGAAAGAATAACTTTGAGGTGGTTTCGTACCCTACAATAATCTCTACGTTTGTTCTCCGCTATTAGTGGCTTTGGAGTGACTCTTTGTTGCATGTTGAGGGCTTGTTATATGATCTATCTATGTTATTATTGTTGAGAGAACTTGCACTAGTGAAAGTATGAACCCTAGGCCTTGTTTCCTATCATTGCAATACCGTTTATGCTCACTTTTATCATTAGTTACCTTGCTGTTTTTATAATTTCAGATTATAAATACCTTTATCTACTATCTATTTTGCACTTGTATCACCATCTCTTCGCCAAACTAGTGCACCTATACAATTTGCCATTGTATTGGGTGTGTTGGGGACACAAGAGACTCTTTGTTATTTGGTTGTAGGGTTGCTTGAGAGAGACCATCTTCATCCTACGCCTCCCACAGATTGATAAACCTTAGGTCATCCACTTGAGGGAAATTTGCTACTATCCTACAAAATTGTGCACCTGCAGGCCCAAAAACGTCTACAAGAAGAAGGTTGGGTAGTAGACATCCGGCGCCTCTATGCCGGGCTACATCATGACGCAGTTCAAATGAGTCTGGTCTGTTGTATTCGGCCCGGCCGGATTTGTTTTTAGCATATCTGGCATGACGTTCATCATCACGTGTTGAGGCGCGCCCCCGTGATCCGTAGATCAATTTTTACTGTCCTACTTTTTTTTTCCAATTTGTCTCGCAGGTCATGCGTGTAGCCCCGGGCCTTCGTGTTTTTGCTTCTTTGGCGATGGGGTGCGGGATGGACTTCGGGCTGATACGCCGCTTTGTCTCGGCCGCGAGGTGGCCAGCCAGCTGCATCCTGGACTAGTAGTGTAGGCTTTAATGCCTCCTTGTCGAGTTGAGGTAGCAACCTGCGCTTTGTGTAACTTTTTGTTGGGCGTTCGAGTCCATATTCCTCGGCCGCCAGGACCTCAGTCCATCTATCGGTTAGCAGATCTTGATCAGCTTGAAGTTGCTGCTGCTTTTTCTTCAGGCTTTTTGCACTGGCTATAAGCCGGCACTTGAAGCGCTCCTTCTTGACGGGATCCTCAGGCACGATGAATTCTTTGTCCTCGAGGCTCACCTCGTCTTCGGACAGGGGCATATAGTTATCATCCTCCGAGTCTCCATCCATTGCCTGTTTATCTCGGCTAACTTACCCATCCTCCTGTCCGGCCTGCACGAAGCTTGGCTGGGCGGGATTGCTTTCGTCTTCAGCACCATCCAGAGTGCTATTGTCTCTTGTGCCGGTATCGCCATTTTTGCTATGGCGGGGCTTAGAGCGGCGCCATCGGTGCTTAGATTGCTTCTCGAGGGGATTACCATATGTTGCCTCGTCGCTGTTGCTTTCTTTGGGCGTGTCCACCATATATATATCATATGATGAGGTGGCTGTCCAGCGCCCTGTGGGCGGTGGTTCCTGTTCTTCTCCTGCATCGTCGTCCATACCATCGATGTCTTCGAAGTCGAAATCAAGCATGCTAGTTAAGTCGTCGACAGTGGCTATTAAGTGGGTGGTGGGTGGGGAACGAATTTCTTCGTCGTCCGCTTCCAACTCAAGCCGGACATAGTTCGGCCGCAAGTCTCCTGACAGGGAGAGAGACTTTAATGAATTTAGCATGTCGCCCAAGGACGAGTGCTGAAAGATATCCGCGGAGGTGAACTCCATGATCGGTGCCCAATCAGATTCGATAGGCACGGATGCACGCGGTTCGGAGCCTATGGCCGGAGACGAGTCTGAGGATCCGATGACACAGACCTCATTGGAGGCGAAGTTTGTGTTCGGCTCTAACGCCGCTGAGTGTGCGGCCTCCGTGGCGGGGTCCATCTGATGGGGTCATGTACCTAGGGTAGGGTCACGGACCTGATCTAAGTACCTTGCCCAAGGACACCCTTAGAAGAGGTCGCCTTCCAGTCGACCAACGAGGGACTCACTCGACTGACTTGAAGGACTCGACCACGAAGACTCACTCGACCACCAGAAGGTCAAGAGGCACTCTGCACTGCAACGGCCTATAATTAAGTAGACTTTATGATAGTAAAGACACTTTATGTGGGGCGTTACCAGTAACGCCCCGGACTTAACTCACCTTAAACCCTCTCCTACGTGGGCTGGCTGGGGTCCTGGCACACTCTATATAAGCCACCCCCCTCCACAGGTAGAAAGGTTCGGCACCTTGTAACTCATATACTCATAATCCACTCGACCGCCTCCGGGCTCCGAGACGTAGGGCTATTACTTCTTCCGAGAAGGGCCTGAACTCGTACATCCCTTGTGTTTACAACCTCTCCATAGCTAGGACCTTGCCTCTCCATACCTACCCCCCACTCTACTGTCAGGCTTAGAACCACGACAGTTGGCGCCCACCGTGGGGCAGGTGTTTTAGCAATTTTGTGGAGAAGTTGCGATTCTTCCGAGTACTTACATCATGGTGGCTGCTGGAGTTTTGGTTGAGGGTCGAGAGATCCATCTCGGCACTCTCACCTTCATCACCGACGACTCCGCCTGGCTCCAGGAGGCTCCACTCGACGTTGATGCGCTCCCCGTCCGCGGTGCGACGCATTTTCGCGCATGTGTCCGCGGCGTTCTGCTGCGGCAACCGTCGACGCCGTATCGGTCGACTCCCCCATCGTCCACCCTCCCGGTCTCCTGCCAGCGCAAGCGCTCGGGCCGGTCGAGGCTTCAGCGGTGGGTGAGACACGCGGTGGCTCGTCAGACGGCCACCACTCATGTTGCGGCAATCGAGCCCGACGAATCTCTCTACGGCCTGTTCGATCTGTCGACTGGCTCCGTAGAGACTGCATCCGAGTGCGATAGCAGTGATCCAGTGGCGGAAATCTTGATGGTCGACGGGCCCCGCAGTCCCCCTGGCTTCGCCCGTGATGGTGGGGCAGGCGACGGAGGCGACCCCGCACGAGGCCACGAAGAGTACCAGCCCGAGCCACTCGACTCTCTGCAAAGAGAGGAACTTCGCCGCAGGAACGTGGATGCCCTGTGTATTCCCATCGCAGGAGAAACCCCCGAGGCTCGCGCCTTGGAGGAGGCACGTTTGGCCAATTTGGCCGAACGCACTCGACTGGAGAATCTTCAGCGAGCACTCGACGAGCGCGCGCGGCAACGAGTTCCCGGCAACAGTCGACGTCAACTCTTCCCGCCGACTCAGGTATATCGAACCCCAATCCAGAATTTAGCAGCTGCGACCCGTATAGCAGAGTCTATCCAGCCTTCTCAGTCGGAAGCTGGCAGAGGCTTGATGCAGATCAGGGATCTGCTCCGGGCAGCAGGAGATCAGAATTCAGCCGTGTCGCAGTCGCGCAACAGAATTCACAGTCGATCCGTCACTGCGAATACGGTTCAGTCGGCTCACAGCCCCAGATTGCCTCCGCGGCGTGAAGGGCGCGAGAATCGGCGAGACCACTATGGTGACCGACTCGACCGAGATGATAGGCGTCGAGTGCCCAATTCCCCTCCGAGGGGTGGGTCTTACGCTCCTCGGCAGCAAGATGACAGGTGTCAGTTCAGTACAGGGCGAAGGGTTCCAGTCGACCCCAGAGAACCAGGCTTCGACGCGCGATCCATTATCGTGCAAGGTTTGGTCGACCGGGACAGAGCCCATCGAGGTGGACTCGATAGTGATGCGCCCACAAGCAGTCGAGTGCATGTTTCTGGTCCTGAATGTTTCAGCAGAGCTATCAGAGCCGCAGTTATTCCCCCCAATTTCAGGTTGGCAACAGGAGTCAGCAAGTTCATTGGTGAGTCCAAGCCTGAAACTTGGCTTGAGGACTACCGAGTGGCGGTTCAGATTGGTGGTGGGAACGATGAGGTGGCCATGAAGCATTTGCCCCTCATGCTGGAAGGTTCTGCCAGGGCATGGTTGACTCAATTACCTCCTAGCAGCATTTACACTTGGGAAGATCTGTCCCGAGTGTTCATCAGAACGTTTGAAGGAACTTGCAAGCGACCAGCTGGATTGACAGAGTTGCAAGTCTGCGTGCAGAAGACCAATGAGACTCTCAGAGAGTATATTCAGAGATGGATCACTTTGCACCACACTGTAGAGAATGTGTCTGATCATCAGGCAGTCTGCGCCTTCAAAGATGGCGTCAAGAACAGAGAACTGAGTTTGAAGTTTGGTCGAACCGGTGACATGACCTTGAGTTGGATGATGGAGATTGCTACCAAGTACGCCAACGGCGAAGAAGAAGACCGACTCCGAAGCGGCAAGCACAAGCCAAGTCAGTCGAAAAAAGGAAACACCAGTCGGAAACAGAAGCGGAAGGCTGAACCGGCAGCTCCTGGAGAGGCTCTGGTCATGACTCAAGGAAAGTTTAAAGGGAAACCAAAAGGATCCTGGAACCCTAAGAAGGTGAAGGATAAAGAACGGAATGACGTGATGGATATGCCGTGTCACATCCACACGAAGAAAGACGAAGAGGGGAATATCATCTACCCGAAGCACACCACTCGCCAATGTCGACTCCTGATCCAGCAGTTTCAGGGAAAACAGTCTAAGGACAAGGAGAAGGAGTCGGACAAGGCCGAAGACAAGGAGGACAGTGAGGGAGGATATCCGCATATCAACTCCACTCTGATGATCTTTGCAGATGTGGAAAGCAAGAGTCGATTGAAAGTCATCAACCGAGAAGTGAACATGGTTGCCCCAGCAAAAGCAAATTATCTGAAATGGTCCCAAATACCCATCACATTTGACCAATCTGATCACCCGACTCATATTGCCACCCCTGGGAGGCAAGCTTTGGCGGTCGATCCAGTTGTCGAAGGCACTCGACTGACAAAAGTGCCGATGGACGGTGGAAGCGGGCTGAATTTGTTGTATGCCGACACATTGAAAGGAATGGGCATTCCGATGTCCCGACTAAGCACCAGTAACATGAGTTATACCAGGGAAGAAAGCCGAGTCACTCGGCCAAATAGCTCTGGACGTGGTGTTTGGTGATTCGAAACATTTTCGCAAAGAAAAGTTGACGTTTGAGGTCGTGGATTTTCAGAGTGCATATCATGCCATTTTGGGGAGACCAGCTTACGCACGGTTCATGGCTCGACCATGCTACGTGGACCTCAAATTGAAGATGCCCGGCCCCAAAGGGGTGATCACTATCACCGGTGATCGGAAAAAGGCAGAAGAGTGCTTTCAGAAGGGCTCAAAGATTGCCGATTCCCAGGTGACAACGGTCGAGTTCGAGGAATACAAGCAAAACGCAGATCCGAGTGACTTGCTGCGATCCAAGAAACCCGCCACAGAGTCTGCATTCCAGTCGTCCGGTGAGACGAAGCCTGTTCACATTCACCCGACCGACCCCGATGCAGCTCCGACCCGCATCTCCACAACACTCGACCCAAAATAGGAAGAAGCGCTCATCCAGTTCCTCCGTGAGAACTGGGACATTTTTGCATGGAAGCCCGCTGATATGCCAGGTGTTCCCAGGGGACTGGCTGAGCATCGCCTAAGAGTCGACTCATCTGCAAAACCAGTCAAAGAGCATCTTCGGCGGTCCGCCGTCCAGAAGAGAAAAGCCATTGGTGAGGAAGTGGCTCGACTGTTGGCGGCAGGATTTATCCGAGAGATATACCACTCCGAGTGGCTCGCTAATGTCGTCATGGTTCCTAAGAAGGACAAGTCGCTCCGAATGTGCATTGATTTCAAGCACATCAACCGGGCCTGCCCGAAAGATCATTTTCCTCTCCCTCGCATAGATCAAATTGTTGACTCGACCGCGGGATGCGAGAGATTATCTTTTCTAGATGCCTATTCCGGGTACCACCAGATCCGTCTGTACGGACCCGACGAGGTAAAAACAGCTTTCATCACCCCATTCGGGTGCTTCTGCTATATCACCATGCCGTTCGGCCTCAAGAATGCCGGAGCCACATTTATGCGAATGATTCAGAAGTGTCTACTCACTTAAATCAGTCGGAATGTGGAAGCATATATGGATGATATCGTTGTCAAGTCACGAAAAGGTTCCGACCTGCTCGCTGATCTCGCCGAAACATTTGCCAACCTCAGAAGGTATGATATCAAGCTCAATCCATCAAAGTGCACATTTGGAGTTCCTGGTGGCAAGTTACTCGGTTTTCTCGTTTCCGAACGGGGAATCGACGCTAATCCAGAGAAGATCGGCACTATTCTCCGAATGAAACGCCCTGTGCGAGTGCACGATGTCCAGAAGCTTACTGGATGCTTGGCCGCATTAAGTCGATTCATCTCACGACTCGGTGAAAAGGCATTGCCTCTTTACCGACTGATGAAGAAGGCAGACAAGTTCGAGTGGACTCCAGAAGCTGATGCAGCGTTTGCCGAGCTAAAAGCTCTGCTCTCCACCCAGCCGGTGCTTGCTGCTCCAATCAGCAAAGAGCCTCTGTTGCTCTATATCGCAGCCACAGGACAAGTCGTCAGTACTGTGCTTACGGTCGAGCGGGAAGAAGAAGGAAAAGCTCTCAAAGTTCAGCGCCCAGTGTATTATTTGTCTGAAGTCTTGACTCCATCCAAGTAGAGATATCCTCATTATCAGAAGCTTGTGTATGGAATATACATGACCACAAAGAAGGTTGCTCATTACTTCTCTGATCATTCCATCGCAGTCGTCAGCGACGCTCCACTATCAGAGATTTTGCACAACAGAGATGCAACTGGTCGAGTGGCCAAATGGGCGATTGAACTTCTTCCCCTTGATATCAAGTTTGAGGCAAAGAAAGCCATTAAGTCCCAGGCAATAGCAGATTTCCTCGCCGAGTGGATTGAACAGCAGCAGCCGACTGAAGTTCACTTGGAGCATTGGACCATGTTCTTTGATGGCTCTAAGATGTTGAATGGTTCCGGTGCCGGGGTTGTCCTGGTTTCCCCCAGAGGAGATAAGCTCAGGTATGTGCTCCAGATTCACTTTGACTCCTCCAACAATGAGGCAGAATATGAGGCCCTCTTATATGGATTGCGCATGGCCATTTCACTCGGCGTCCGTCGCCTGATGGTCTATGGCGACTTGGATTTAGTGGTCAACCAAGTGATGAAAGAGTGGGACGTGAGAAGCCCAGCCATGACTGGATACTGCAGTGCAGTGAGGAAGCTGGAAAAGAAGTTCGAGGGGTTGGAGCTCCATCATATACCCCGACTGAAAAATCAAGCAGCTGATGATCTAGCAAAGATAGGTTCCAAGAGAGAAGCCATTCCGAGTGGTGTGTTCTTGGAGCATATACACACTCCGTCAGTCAAAGAAGATCCTTTCACCGAAGAAGCTCCACAGCCCAAGAGTGCCACAGATCCGACTGAGGTTGAAGTCCCAGCGGTGGTCGACTTGATCATGGAGATCTTGGTGGTCATTCCCGACTGGACAGTTCCATATATCGCGTATATCCTGAGAAAAGAGCTTCCGGAGGATGAGGAAGAGGCTCGACAGATCGTCCGTCGATCTAAGGCCTTTACCATAATCAAAGGACAATTATACAGAGAAAGCGCGACTGGAGTTGGTCAGAAGTGCATAACACCAGAAGAAGGTCGACTCATCCTCAATGATATCCACTCGGGGACCTGTGGTCATCATGCGTCCTCTCGGACCATCGTGGCCAAAGCATACCGAGCCGGATTTTACTGGCCAAAGGCGAATGAAATGGCAAAGGAGATAGTGGATAAGTGCGAGGGATGTCAGTTCTACTCGAATATGTCGCACAAGCCTGCATCGGCTCTGAAGACCATCCCACTCGTCTGGCCTTTCGCAGTATGGGGGTTGGACATGGTCGGTCCTTTGAGAACAGGACGAAGCGGCTTCACGCATGTACTGGTGGTAGTCGACAAGTTCACCAAGTGGATCGAGGCTAAACCAATCAAGAACCTTGACACCGGTACTGCTGTTAGCTTCATCAGGGAACTAATATTCAGATATGGAGTCCCGCACAGCATCATTACGGATAATGGATCGAACTTTGACTCGGAGGAATTCAGATATTTCTGTAACTCCCAAGGCACACGGGTCGACTACGCTTCAGTCGCCCATCCGCAGTCGAATGGACAAGTAGAGCGAGCTAATGGCCTGATTCTCAAGGGATTGAAACCCCGACTGATGCGTGATCTCAAGCATGCAGCTGGAGCTTGGGTCGACGAACTTCCCTCAGTGCTTTGGGGGCTGCGGACCACACCTAATCGGTCGACCGGAAGAACTCCATTCTTCTTGGTCTACGGAGCTGAAGCAGTCTTGCCGAGTGATCTTCTCCACAATGCTCCTCGAGTTGAAATCTACAATGAAGCAGAAGCTGAACAAGCGCGGCAGGACGCAGTCGACCTTTTAGAGGAAGAAAGGGAGATGGCTCTGATCCGGTCGACCATCTACCAACAAGATTTGCGTCGTTTCCACGCCAGAAATGTGAGAGGTCGAGCCTTCCAGGAAGGAGATTTGGTTCTCCGAGTGGATCAGCACAAACCACACAAGCTTGCTCCTTCTTGGGAAGGTCCCTTCATCGTCACCAAGGTTCTCCACAACGGGGCGTACCGTCTTTACAACGTCGAGCATAATATCGACGAGCCCCGAGCTTGGAACGCGGAACTACTCCGCCCATTTTACACTTAAGGTTTATCACTCGGATGAGTTGCAATAAAGTACTTCTGTAGTTGCAATAATTTTTGTCACTTTTTATTTTTGTCCAATAAAATTCCCCCTCAGTGGGTGACTTAGCCGCGAATCCGTTTCGCCTAAGTTTGTAAAAATCCTACCGAGTGGTGAGCCAGACTCCCACTCGGAGGCTTAGCTGCGAATCCGTTTCGCCTAAGTTATCGAAATCCTACCGAGTGGTAAGCCAGACTTCCACTCGGGGGCTTAGCTGCAGCCCTGTGCTCGCCTAAGTTATAAAAAATCCTACCGAGTGAAGAGCAAACCCCTCACTCGGGAGGCTTAGCTGCAGTCCAAGCACTCGCCTAAGTTATAAAAATCCTACCGAGTGAAGAGCAAACCTCTCACTCGGAGGCTTAGCTGCAGCCCTGTGCTCGCCTAAGTTATAAAAAATCCTACCGAGTGAAGAGCAAACCTCTCACTCGGGAGGCTTAGCTGCAGTCCAAGCACTCGCTTAAGTTATAAAAATCCTACCGAGTGAAGAGCAAACCTCTCACTCGGGGGCTTAGCTGCAGTC